>NC_140602.1:23205451-23435451 GCF_057381915.1 Diplotaxodon limnothrissa
CTTAGCGGCTGACATTCAACTGAGGGCTGGCTATCAGTGGCTACCAGATCTCTGACTGAAAGCAGCAATTTTGAGTCCTTTGATGGGAGACTGATGGCGGTCCATAACCATTGTGTCTCTAGGTTTGAGGTCAGCATGCACTATTCCCAGAGAGCTTAGGTGGAACAGTGCATTTGCTAGTTGATGTAAAATTGGCCTCATTTCTCTTATGTAGAGAAGCTGGTTATTTTCCGATCCTTAATGTAGTCAGACAGGCTCTAATCAAGCTGTTCAGAATTTAAGTAGATACGCTTCCCTGTTGTTTATTCCATCATATAATCGAGTCAAAAAATACTTTTGTCTTATTAATGAGAAATAATACATATTCCAAAGAGAAAAAAACACAGGTCTTTCACAATGAACGGCTCATTGGTTTCCATTTCAGAAATTGGAGTGTTTTAAGGTTTAACTGCATACAACATCTGCCAAAAAAAATGCCAACTAAACCCTTTTATGTACGTGTCATATTGAAATAAATTATTTAAGTACAGTCAAAGATCAAAGTAAAAAAAAAAAGTTTGCTCTGTCATCTTGGAGGCTTTCTGAGATTAATAGGAAGCAAGTTTTTCTGCTGCTGAAAACAGATGTTGTTATGTTGCAAACATTGATTAATATTAATAATAATTCAGTATCCAGAATAACAACCCTCAGGTCAGTGGCTCAGAGTTTAATGGCCAGTGAACATTTTTATTGGCTTATGAAAAAAGCTTTTATTCTTATATTTTTAAATGTTAATTTAATTAACACAATATTGTATTTTTTTTCACATTTACTCTGAAAAAATATTACAAAAGCCTTGACATTAATGTGGTCATGGCCTCCTTTAGACTCACCCCTGTTTGCTGCAGTTATCGCTTCCTGTAAAATAGGCTGTCAGCCTTCAGCAAGTGGTTTTACACAGAGAAAAATCTGCAGTAAGGCTCCAGAAGTTGTATTAAAATATACAGATGAACTGTTAACTTAACGCATGTCACATAAAATCTCTCTATATTCTTTCTGTCTTTTACAGGGCTCCCGGTCCAGTGGCAAGGTGCACAGCTTTGGGAAGAGAGAGCAGTCCATCAAGAGGAATCCCAACGTCCCTGTGGTGGTCCGCGGATGGCTGTACAAACAGGTTGGGACACTCGAACGGAAACACCAATTGTAACTTGCATACAGTCACATCAAGACTAATGTTGATAAAGTTTGAACTGGGTTTGCTTGATTTGCTTTTTTTACGCCTGAATAGGACAACTTTGTGATAGTTTAAGATTTAAAAATGAAAATAAATGTGAAAAGTGTACATAATAGTGTAAAAATGTGTTTAGCACATTAGATAATACTTTTGTTCACTTATTTGGCAATTATTATTTTAAAGTAACCAAATACGTTTTATATAAAATGTCTTTCTTTTTTCTTTGAAATCTAAATTCAGCTATAGATATATAGCTTTTAACTTCTACGTCTATAAATATATGAAACATATAGCTTTAAACAGCCTGCAGACATTTAATGAAATACTGTCATGCTGAAAAAAGTTGCAATTAGCCTGATAATAGTAGTTATGGAGCAAATAATTGTCGTATACTTTTAAAGTATTTATGAGACTACTGGTACTGTGCTTTCTTTTAGTCAGCAATCCCTTAATCCAGCATGATTCTCTAACATTTCCTTCAGTAACCCAGTTTGATATTTTTCTTGATTTATTTCCTTTGCTTTGGCAATACTGAACACCTGCTGTTAATCACAGACAGCCTGTTACTAGAGACTACTTGTTTATTTGAAGTTATACTTAAAATATCTGTTGTTGGCATCATCCCACTGGGAGATTCTTGGCCTCCGTACAAGACAAACAGTGAGTGATGTTACTATGAAGCAATATTTTAATGACCACACAAAGAGGCATGCCCACACAGTCACACAGACAGTAGCACACTCGCAACTGTGCACACGATCTATTTACTGCAATTACATTATATTTTAATTAGAAAGAAACCCTTTAAAATGCTCTGGGGTGCATGAATGCACACAATTTGAATCCTATTTTGGTGCACATAAATATAAGCACATTGCTATAAATAATTATACACACTGATGCACAGATGTCCACTATCATGGCCAGACTGACATAATGCAGTTTATGCCTTTCATCCACTCACATGCTTGTATTATATGGTCGTAGCATCATACATCTTCAGCCACTGCTGTATCTGCTCAGCTCTTCAAATTGACCTATTTTCAGCCAAAGGACATAAAAGACAAAATGGGCAGTAAAGCACTCATGGCAGACTCAGTGAGCCAGCGAATGAGGACAAATGATCACTCCCTTCCCCCTCTGTCTTTTCTCTTTTCCTTTGCATGTACCCACCTTACTACTGTCCCTCACTTCCCCTTTCTGCATCCTTATTTCTCAGGCTCTTCCTTCCTTTCTCATTACCTCCTCTCTCTTCTTATTTAAGAGCTCTCTAGTCTTGCTTGTTATCTTCTCCAGTTAGTGGTACTTCTCGTCTTATTATTTATGCATTCTTCACTTAAACTCTTTACCTCTCTTTCTTTTTCAGGACAGCTCTGGGATGCGTCTTTGGAAGAGGAAATGGTTTGTCTTGGCTGATTTCTGTCTGTTTTACTACAAAGGTAAGTCTTTGTGGAATGTTAAGTGAAAGTAGTGTGGGATCTGAATGCCCTGTTGTGCCAATAATATTTGATTTGCCAAGAGAGCTCTATAAACTACAGGTTCGTCTTGCTAGTCAATTTCTTTTTGTTTTATATTTGTTTTTTTAATTATTATTCACATTAATATTAGGGGTGCAACGATACACAAAATTCACGGTTCGGTTCGGTTCGATACTTTGGTGTCACGGTTTGATATTTTTTCGATACAAAAAAATGTTCATGCATTTTTAATTTGTCATTTATTAAAATTATAAATATATATTTTAACTCAAAAGTACAGTTTTTAAATTTAACCCTAACCCTTGTGCGTGTTTTTTATTTTGACAGCGAATGCGCACCTGCGGACCACTTATGTGCAGCCCTGGTTATTTAGCTCGTCATATTGCAGCCACAGAAATTCTTTTGTCCATGAAACCATAAAGCTGCACTTTCTTTTTGCCTTATAGTCTGATTTGTCATAACTTCTCCGTTTTGTGGTAAGCTTTTCTTTGGCTGTCACTTCTTCACCCTGACCTGTCTTATTTGGCTCAGCAGAACTGAAATGCTTTTACACACACTCACATAAGCTCAGCGATTCTCTGCGCGATCAACCTCTCACATGTTTAAGCTTGCTGCGGGAGATTTCACTTGTCATGTTTGCATAGTAAGCTAACGATTAATAAGACGATGTCAGAGGAATTGGTGCACAAATTATCATCACTCACAGGTCAGTGCTGTCGCTCTCTATACACAGTTCGCACGATTGCAAAGTGAAAGCAAAAAAACAAGCGCAAATTCAAACGCGACTTCAATATGTCACATATTGACAGTGGCTCACCGATGCCAATGACATAATTACCCAGCTACATTTCTGAAAGAATGCAAAAGCATTGACATATATTTTTCCTACAATAGCCCGACGGGCAGGGAAGAGAAAGATTTTGGTAGCCCGACTGGAAAGATCGCTAGCTCCGGGACGTCGGGCTAGCGATATTGCAAGCCCTGTATCTGATTGAGGAATCACTCATCTTTGGAAAAGAGAGTTTATTACAGAGAAATGGCTCTTTCCAAAATAAAAGCTATACTATCCGCTTCTTCTGGGCTATATTCTCAGCAGCATAAGGAGAATCATGTGCTAACAGCTGTCTAAATGACTCGGCTAAAGTTAGTAGCATGCTTGCTTGTTTTTGTCTGCTTCCACTTGTCTTTGCACTAGGATGATGTCGGCGTAAATGTGCAGTCATATTCGTTGTGTTCCCACTAGTGCTTTCAGGTTAATCTCGTTGAAATGACCTTAACGCCACAACACGGCAAATCTCCGTTAACGAGCTACCGCCGATCGCTCCGTGCATGGGGCTAGACGGCCAACACGTTAACGAGCTAACTGCGCTAGCACACTAGTTCACACCAATGTAATTGAGCATTGCATGGCACATCCAACATACTGTTTTACTTTAGTCCATGACTTGCTTACCTTCAGGGTCATACGTCACATGAAAACCAAAATAATTCCAAACGCCAGATCTGAATGAGGGTGGGGGAGGTGCCCTGCGCTCTTCCTTCTGACTATGCTGTCTGTGTTGAGCGCTCAGTGGATCTGCGCTCGACAGTGCAGCCTAGGCGGAGTAGTCGAACACAGATTCACTGAGCGCTCAACACAGACAGCATCGTCAGAAGGAAAATTGATAAAATAAATTACAAATGTTGTATTGTTCGATACATATGCGTACCGAACCGAAAGCACTGTATCGAACGGTTCAATATCGATACGAATATCGTTGCACCCCTAATTAATATGTGTTTTGCATAATAATGCCAGAACTGACATTTATGAAGAAAGGAGAAGAGCAAGCCAAAAAATTCCATCCTATCCCAACCCGATGTACTTTGACACTGGGACACAGCCAGCCCAAGCAGGGTGTAAGAAGAAGCAGTTTAAATGAAAAGTTATAATCTGTTAATCCTCAAAAGTTCCTTTTAAGACAAAATAATTGAAACATCATTAAAGGAAATCACACATCATAACTGGCATGCCTCTGCAGCCTTCATGAAGTAGCTTATCTTTGATTCAGTAGCTCGCAGTGTCTCATCCAAACTTTGTAGAACTTGATGCAGACGAGAAAATGGCCATTGCATTAGGCTGTATTATACTCTGCATGTTTCTCTATGGTATTGTTTGAAAAATTAAATGCATAAAATGATACACTTCCGGTGAGGAGAGTTTATTATGAGAGGATGGAAAGATCCACAATCAATGCAAAAGGTTAAAGGACAAAGATCAAAGTAGACTATGACAGTTTTCGGTAAACTGCAGCTGTCAAAGCAGCCAGAAATTCACTTTAGGTGAGCAGTAATCTCTATATCTGTTATGTGGTTCCAACCATTGAACATGTACACACTGCTTACACCGATGCTCTACATCACACACACCATCACAATTGGTCTACCATTCCCTGCTTGTCGCTATCTATCTCTCCACACCATTTTTATCTCCATGGTTATAGCCAAACATTTGGGACACGCTCCTCTGCCTGCTCACCTCAACAGGAGGGTGAAATCAATTCTGTTGTTTTTGTTTTTTCCCTTTTTTCTGTCTTCTCGCTCAGTTCAAAGGTTTCTCCTCCCAACATGAGCACACTTGATCTCTCTCTTCAACACGACTTATCTCCTCCCTTTCCTACCCAAACAGTCAAATACGGCTTTGCTATCTTTGTTTTTTATTAGGACTTTTCTTGTTTTGATGATAAATGTCAGAGCTTTTACAGTAAGTTTTTTTTAATACCAACATTATATTTGCATGAAAATACTGACTCCTTAAAACAACATTACGCAATTAAATGCATATATAAAAATGAATTAGCAGTTGCTGAAAATGATTCTCACATCTTTTCTTTGTCATTTTCTTTCTGGGTTTTGATCCGATGGTTATGGGAAAACAAGAATTTGAAAATGCCAAACTGAGTTCTAGAAATTCAGATTATAATTAGAATAAAATAAAATATTAAAACTTCTCAGTATTTTTAACCCTTACCCATCTATGGAAGCCGACTTTACTTTAATAGACTTGTTGCTGCTTACATGAAAAGAAAAGAAAATAGTGGTATTTGTGGGAACAACCTATGAACAACTCTTACTAGACTGAAATGCACAATTTTATTCAGACCCATCTGAGAGTGCAGAAAATCCAGAATCAGTAAGTCTTATGTTTGCACCTGCATGGCCTTTGTCCTTCTTTAATATTGGAGTAAGCTGATGGCACTTGGGATGAAAGACTGGCTGCAGCAAACTGAATCTAGTGATTGCACATCAGTCTCTGGAGGGCTTTGCTGTCACTAAAAATGTGCTCTCCAATAAAGTTCTCAGATTAGAGATGATTATTTAGTTGGTATTGTGCTTTTGCGTTTCCAGCAGTTTTATTGTGTGAGCTGCGTTTGCATTTTGTAAGTAGTCCTTCATGGGAGCAATCTACACACGCATGGTGCTGAGAGCTTCGAAATTTATGCACACTCACACACAAGATAATATTTGTACGCGCTGTTTTCACAAATGACTGTGACTGTGTGCAGGGATCATTGATGAACGAGGCCCCTTTGTTTCTTCCTCTTTTTTCCCCTCATATGTCTTCTGTGGTCTGTTTTCAGTCAAGTCAGTTTTATTTTTAAAGCCCAATATCGCAACTCAAATTTGACTCAAGGGGCTGTACACTGTATGTCATACCCCGCAAAGTGTGTGAGACAGACGTGGCAGAGCAGATAAAAAAGACCCCACTATCTTGCCCACCATTTAGGGAATGTCCCCTTCAAAGGTCCTTGAATTATTTTTAACCAATTACTCCTTTAGCTACAGCGCCGTCTTATCACCTCTCAGCCAAACCGCCCACATACGCAGGTGCTGCATGCACACGCACACATTTTCATGCTATTGCTAAATTTTACGATGTGGTAATCGTCGCACATGGAGACACTGTCCTTACCATACACATTCTAGCATGCTATTACAATATTCAGTGGAAAACAAATATGTGATGAATTTTTGTTTATAAAACACTGCGAAGTGTTTTTGGAGACTTTTTTTTTCTTTGAAGGGTAAAAGTTGAAGACCGTATTGCATCAGTGATGGTTCTTACAAAGGACAGATCTGTGTGTGTGTGTGCATGTGCATGTGCTGACTGTGATCTCAACGTGTAAACTGGACGGGGCAGAGGCTGAGGACAGGCGGCCGGCTGCCAGCTGGAGCAGAGGAGCTTTAACTCTGTGACACTGGCATGCCAGAGTGGTCATTTACTGTTTGGCATACACTGTGGTATGAGTGATGTCATACGAGTTCGTGTTTGTCAGTGTTGTGATACTGGTGGCTGGCAGTGAGGAAATTAGTGGGCTGATGAGTGATATTTATTCTGTCGCTCCTTCCTGTCCTCTATATCTCTTGCCTGTCTTTTTTCCCCCTCCACCTTACCCCGCTGACCTCCCCTCTCTCGTTCTTCTCTCTCTCTTTCTCGCTCTATCTCCAGACAGCAGAGAGGAGTCAGTCCTGGGCAGTATTCCTCTGCCCAGCTATGTCATTTCACCAG
This sequence comes from Diplotaxodon limnothrissa, assembly GCF_057381915.1. NCBI lineage: Eukaryota > Metazoa > Chordata > Actinopteri > Cichliformes > Cichlidae > Diplotaxodon > Diplotaxodon limnothrissa. The sequence continues at coordinate 23,212,692 of NC_140602.1, forward strand.
TGGGACTTGAGGATCACATCAACCGCAAGTATACCTTTAAGGTACGCCTCTTTTTGTTATACAGAGTTTTTATCCGATTTTGATTGATGTTTATCTTTTTTCTGTCTTATAGTTGCACTTTTTCTTGGTTCTTGGTTAAAAACAAAACTTGGAATGATTCCCTCTGGGTGTTTCTCATATACTGATGTCCTGTTAGCCAATTAAACCACCAGAACCATCTGAACATTAAAATTTAAGGTGTGTCGGGAAGATAAATTTATTAGACTGTAATATTTTTTCAGCTCTGCCGTGACAGTGTTAAACATGGCCACAAATTGAAAGAGGCATCATGTATAAGGTATTCCAGCTTTAGAAGACATAGATAATGGGTTTTATTCCCACAGGAGCCACTTGAGATAAAACAACCCCTGCTATTTAAAGCACTTTCCAAGAAGTGGTCTATATCATCACCGAGAGCAGTTTGAAATAACAACACAAAAACTGCTTTACTGCAGAAGGCCTGTGTAACACCTGCTGTATGAAAACATACAACATAACTTTATAAACATATTTATTCATATGTTTGTGATCTATGTGTGCAGACACTGTTTTTTTTGTCTGATTGTAAACTTCATAGCAGTAACACGTCTTTGGGTTGAAAACAGAAAGTCAGAGTTTAAATTTGTGTACAGTTAAAATGTTTATTAGATTTTAAATCATGACCTTCTCAAATTGAAATGAAATGAAAATGAAATACAATTCTGTCTCTTTCACAGACTGTTATCTTCCTACAGTAATAACCTGCTAGTGAAGCCACCACTCAGCTTCATTGTGCAGCACTTACCAGCTGTTGTAGTAATGTCTATTACCACTGATTGTCTGTCTTTATTGAGACAGACAAGCATGTCTGGAATGGCATGAAGCTTTTCTGTTCCCCAAGGCACAAGTTTCTGAGTTAAACCCAACATGTGTAAAATTAAGAGGCTGGATTACTGTACAGCACGCACTGTCCTATACTGCAGGAGGGATTTCCGCACATTTGCAAGAAGATACAGTATATGCACAGGGTTTTTATTTGCTTTTTGTGAACATGGTTAATTGAACTTTTGGTTTATTCTGGGAAGGAACATGTTTTCTTGTCTGTTAAAGACACATTCCTGTGACCAGAGATTAGCAAAAGATCCATAAATTGTTCTTTAGTGAGATATATTTTTAGTCTTTATGCATTGAAATATAGTCATTGAGGTGGCTAATGGTCCATTTTATAATTTGTAAACTGGACTGAAGTTAAGCACCTTCTAGTTGAATTGACAGCTGGATTGAATCCTACTGAATGTAATTTACCCCCCCCCCCCCCCCCCCCCAAAAAAAATAAATAAATTAATTAATTAATTAATAAATAATAAATAAAATAAAATAAATCATGCATGATTTAAATTTGGCAGATTTCGTCTTTCCTCTTTGAGTAAATCTGCATCTCTTCCGGTTTGGCTGCAGTATGAAGATGCTCTGAAGGTTTTTTTGTTTTATTTTGGCTTTTTTTACACGATGATCTTGAACTTGTGTGGAGATCAAACATAATTTTCTCTGTCAAATGAATGAAACAGATGCAGCTCAAATGAAGGACCATTGCAGTTGAAAAGAGTTGGAGACCAAACAGGAGGTTTTCTCTGGAAAGCACCACAGTGTCCAAGCCCAGAGGCTGTGTATAAGCGCAGACGTTTTGCTTTCTCGCACATTCAAGAGGTTGCGCACCATGAATTTATCCCCTAGGGTCAGACTGTCAGTGCCGAGCTCTGCAAAGACCGAGGGAGGATGTTTGCTGCTGAAATGATGCCACACACTGTTGTGCGCTGTTTCACAGCAGTGCCTAAAACCATGTGAGTTTTTTGGCTTTTTCAACACAGTCTTTGCTGACCACCTGCATCGTTTGCTAGATTTGGCTCCCTGCACCTGTGCCCTCTTTCTCCAAATAAAGTTGAAGTTAAATTTCATTCTGACAAAGTAGAGGAGCCTACATTGCAGATTTTCAAGCTCAGATGTTCAGAGCAGGACATCCCAGGAACAATCTAAAAATGGCATTTCTGGAAGCAACGTTAGGCGCACATGGAGATGAACTCGGAAACAAGACTGCAAAGTTTGAATCAACATTTTTGTTTTATTTTTTATTTTTTATTTAACGAATAGATTCATAAAACGTATGATTGCATTGCACATGCTAAAGCTCTGACAGACTAGATGAATAAAGATGTTTACGATACTTTATCCCAAAAGTTTACTGTACTGGAATTTACTATAGCACTGCAGCTTAAAAACATTAAAAACAACATAGCCTGATAAAAAATAAATACAATATCACAAAACAAAATAGTCCCAAAATGTAAAAGGTTACACAAAAAGAAATCAATAAAAACAGAAAATGGAAACAAGAGAAGAGTTCAGTAGATCCAAACCTAAATATAATACACTGAGGAAAGATTTTCTGCATTTGTCCTTGTGATAGAAGAGCCCAAACAGATGTAAGACAAAGTGCTCCACTGCCCGTCCAGTAGGCAGTGGGCAGAACAAGTCACCTGTTATTTATCCGAAGGCATTCACTGTAGTCAGTCGTTTTGGAGGAATCCAAACATACCCTGTCTCACCTTAACCAACAGGTGGTGTAGTGGGGGGATAAACCCAGTAAAACCACATTTTACTGTAACTTTTTCTCCATCTTTACAATATTTTCTTGACAAACTGAATCAGTGCATAAGTTAGATGTTAAAAATACATATCAGGAGCCATTTAGTCATTTTGTTTCTCTGCAATTTAAATTTTTTAGACATGCCATAAGGTGTGAAAAAACAGTTTCTCAGGGACACTTGCTAATTGTAATGCACCGTTGCTCATTCTGACGTTATTATCAGAATTTAGGATTCTGTAGAACATATAATTTGCTTCCCCGTGACAGTTATTTCAGCAAACCTAGATTTTAGATGCCAAAGTGAATATTTTTAATAAAACAGGCTCTTGTGTCTGTCTGTTGACATCAGTGATACCGTAACCATTTCACACTTTGCCTCTCAAACAGTGAAAGGTACAGAGTAATAATTATATAGTTAAATAATAATCAATAATAATATATTTAAAACCAAGAAGTCAGTAGTGAGCAAAAACAAAAAGCATATAAAGTACATTGCAGGGTTCTTAATCACCAGAAACGATTAAGATAGGTAGCTAATATGGATTTACATGAAAATGTGTTAAGTTTGTGGTTCGATGCTTTCTCGGGATTATTTTCTGGTTGCCTTGAAATAAAATATTACTTGATACTACTTACTTACAACCTACTGTCTAAAATGAACAAAAATATTGGCTTATATGTCGTCCTTTTAAACACCAAATATCTGTCCTGATATTGGTCTTAAAACTCCCTTATCAGTTTGGCTCACAGATGAAATATTTTTACCGTGATCTGGAAACCCTAAAGGAAGCCGTGAAGTTCTCCTGCTTTTTTATTTATTCATGATGTTTTCAGCAACCTTAAATCGGCTTATAATATTCTAGTGATGATTTCCAATAGTTCCTTGATGCAGTGATGTGGAAGTGCACCCCAGGTACAGTGTGACGTCACTCTGGCGTATATACAGTTATTCACCCTTTTGAAAACATTGAACTATGCACATAACTTGTTCTGGATGCTGATGAGGTTAAACCGAAGCACTGATACTCAACCTGGTAATAAGTTGGTCTTTAGCACCACTGTTAGTATGTGCGGTCATATGCAGAGTGCCCCACTTCATTAAACACTGCATGCATCACAACATCAAAACAACAACTTTAAAGCAAAAAGAAGACCGCTACCTTCCTGTGCTAGATAATGGTGGGTATTTGATTTGGACTACAGTTTTTGAACTACTACGGTGCTGACTACTAAATCAACGTATACCCATTGGGACTGCACAAATTGTGCCTTCGGGTTCCCACGACAAGTTCCCACCCTACTTTACCCTCCTTCCCCTATTCACTGAATGCTCTTCCCTCTCTTGTTCCCATTGGCTGGCTGCCTGACTGGGACTTCCCTCCCGCCCTGAGAGTGTCGCACCATCCAGTGACAGTCCTCCCATAAATAGGTACTCTATGCTCTCATGTTCTCTCACTTTGCCAGATGTAAGCCTTATATATCCATGTTGTCTGCCTTTGGTGTGGCCTTTTGATTCAGACTGGACAGAATATACAGCAACCTTGTATATTCTTTTGATTTCTGATGCATGTCTTGGTAGTAACATCTTCTTTTGGCTGAAGTTGTTGTTGTCTTTTTCATTTTTTTTCCATCAGTGTTCTCTTATTTAAATTCCCCTCTGTTGTTTTTCCTGTTTCACTTTCGCCTACTTCTTATCGCAGTGTGAATCTTTGTATTTGCCTTATCTGGTTTTGAGCTTATCATTCATCTTTGCGCCCTTCTTGCTTTCTGCCCCATCTGTTACATCGACTGTACCAGCATGCAATCTTTTTTGATAGCAAGGAGAAAAGCTTTATTTGGAAGTCATGTCACCTCAAGTTGCTGTTCCAGTGAGAAAGCGCGGAATAAGTCATTTTAAAAAGCTGCAAGAAATCTCTTGCTTTAGATGCAGTTTATGTAACCCCTCAGTCACCTAAACGTTACATTTTTTTCTCTCTTCTCTTTAAAACAGCTGCTGTTTAGGGAATCTTTAAAGTAAAGAATAATGTAATAATTTGGCATGCTGCTTGCAGAAACAGTGACATTTCTGAGCCACCACAAGTTCTTGTTTTTTCATTTGGATTTTTTTTTTTGTGTAGATTCAATTTCTGCTGTAGCAAGTTTTGCAGAATGTGCCTTATCAGGAGCTTTGTGGTGCTCTGGCTGATGCTGAGGCTTATCTTTATGAGCACAATGACTCTCTGAATAGTGCCAGAGAGAGACAAAGAGAGGGTGCATGTGTGCGTGCTTTTGGGGTTTGTTTGTTTTTGTTTTTTTGTGAGGGCTGTCCACAGGAATGGGGCAGGCACTATTGTAAGCTTATGTTAGTGCAAGTGGTAAGTGATATTTTCAAGCTGAAGGAGAGAGAAAACAGGAAGGGATAGGAAATGTTTCAAACTGGAAACTATAATAAAGAGAGGAAAGGAATGGATAAGATATGGAGAGGAAGGAAGTGATAGCAGCTATTGGTGGCTGTGAATTGGAAGCAGAAACAAGTAGTGAGAAAATGGTGCTTTATTTATTTAATTTTTAAAAAAATTAATAAAGCACAATTGAACAACATAGTGAAGGAAACAAATTGCCAGAAACACCCTAAACTGAAACCAACTCTCACACAGACACAAACAACAGAGAGGAAAAAGAGGCTGAGCTGTGTATGAACTCGGTGTGTAGGCGTATCGGTCATGCTCTCAGTGCTGAATGACCCACTCAGCATTCCCGTTAAAGCCAGAGACTCCCAGTGTTAATTTAGACTGCTGGGGATGTGTGTTGCATTGTGTCATTATTTGTCATCAGTACTGATGTATCAATAAATGAGGAAAAATTTGAGGCTGGCGATTTGAGACGGGAGTTCTCTCTCCTTTTAAATGTGTACGGTCAGGTAGAAGTTGTGCGCAGAGGATCCACAAAATTAAACCTTTTTAGTTTCTATCATTTATGTTAGAGTCTGAATTTGCTTTCTCCAACATAGTGCCATACAAATGTGTGCCTAAACCTCTGGTCTGCATCTGTGCTCTCTGCATTCCTGCACGTGGCTAAACATCTGACTAGTAGCACAGCCCCCTCTCTCTCATCAAGCAGCCTGTCCCATTGTAGCTGTAAGAGGCCATCTGTCAGAGTGCTGACGGTGAGTGAACAGGCGTGTTTTGACAGCTGCTTCCTGAGGATGCTGTGTTGCTTTCATCAAGATATTTAGCATGTTCTTTGGACATATCTAGAGTTCACATTTATGATGAATAGTTGTTAAGTAGTTTCCCTGACTGTTTCCTGGCCCCTGAAATGCCTTAACACATCTCCAGTCCTGACAGTGAAAGGCCAGCTGAGCCCTTCACAGTTTACATCTGTGGTTTTCTTCTGGGTAACATCATGGCAAACCTACATATTTTTTTAACCAAACACCGCAGCAAACAAGTGCAAAGGCATCTTTAAAACAAGCAAACCTAATTTGAAATGTTATAAAAAGCTTGATAAAAGCAAAAACATTGCTTGATTAAAATTTGTCTGGGCCACTTCCAGGACTCCTGCTAAGTTTGGATCACTTTGTTAAAGTGTTGTTTAAACCACTTGCAGATACACATTTTCAGTTTCACTTTGGACATGAACCTTATGCAGAGAGAAAACATTGACTTCTGTGTTAAAGGGACTTTTACTTTTATGCCAAGAATATCAAATGTAGTCGGGCCTGAGGCCCTGCTAAGGTAAGATCCAGAGGCCAGGGTAGAAATGTGAACAGAAGCATGCTCTTTTTTTTTTTCTCCCACCTTCCACCACTTCTTTGTTGAGTCGTGTGTAGTTACTGTAATGCCCTGAGGAATATGAAGGTTCATCAAACCAAGTGTCCCGTCATACTGAAAAGGCAAAATCCTTTTGGCTGAACCAATACACTATATAGTTACTCTCCATAGTTGGCACCATGAGCCTCTCCACCCCTTTTGTTGAATAGAGGAAATCTAGCAGCCATTTCGGATTCATGAGTTCAAGTGGTCACAGCCACACTTCCAAGGAGCAATCTAAAAATAGTTGGAGCACTAGAAGCTGTGAAGAGACACACAATGACCTTAAAAGAAAAATATTTTCAATCTGGTGTGCTTTTTATTTTTTAATGAGTAGAGACATGAAAAATTTTGATGGCACATTTTAAATGAATGATGTGACCTGTGGTGAAAGGGTGGCAGGATTCTTTTTGTAGTCTGCATCTTTTAATTGTTTCTTTACATATAGATCAGCTGTACTGAATGCAAATGCTTGGATATAGCACATTTATATTGTTTTATACAGTTTACTGTTTTACACTATGGTCTGAGATGTTTGTACTAGTTACAAGGAGATTACTAAAGATGAGCTAGGGTTTCTTTATTGGTAAATCTGATTATTTTTCCATTCGTTGATATACTATTTGATCTCAGAAATGTCAGTGACATACAAAAACATTACCATTCAAAGAGTAATGGATAATATTATTTTTTATTTTAGCTTTTTGAGACTTTTGAGTCTTGTTATGATAGGACACGATAGCTGTCCTAGATGATCCAGTCTGGGGAAATCATAGTATTTTTTGGACCATAAGGCGCACCATATTATAAGGTGCACTGCTGATGAACGGGTCTGTTTTCATACATAAGGCGCACCAGATTATAAGGCGCATTAAGCGAAACAAAACAGTCAGATAAGTCAAACGTTACTCAACTCATTCTTCTTGCTTCCTCCACTTCCGTACCATTGATTCATTAATGTTGAATTCTCTTGCAGCTGCTCTATTCCAATGTTGTTGCAGTACTTTAATTAATAACCTCGTATCGTGGATGGATTATCTCAGTTGTTCTCCTGACTGAAGTTTGGTCCATTTACAGCATCCTGCCATGCGATTGCATTTGTCCCTAACCATCGGGAACCCTCACGTTAACTTTTATTGAGTGGATAAAAGTTAGCGTTCATCCTCCAGCTTCAGTTTATGTTATGCTAACATAGCTGTGTCGCTAGTGATCACGTATCACATCATTATGTACCAGCTAGCCCAACTTCAATAACCCTACAAACATCACTGCTGTTTAGTTTCCCGTCTTCATTTATGTTGGAAGTGACAGCAGAGCTGTACGTTTTAATCTTTTAAGAAATCTCTCAGTCAGAACCCCTAATTTCCCTCGGGATGAATAAAGTATTCTGATTCTGATTCTGATTCTATATCATGTTTAGGTGGAAACTAGTGCGCTAACTTCCTGCTAACTTCTAACTCGGTTAAATTTAATAAATCCTGTTTTCATGGATACCTGGATGTTAAACTTAATCGTTACACCTGGTAAAGCAGCAACACTGATCATTTTATTAAAGATGAAAGGATTTAGACAGTTTTTAACTCTCAGTGACGCCGCAGTGTTCGTTTGACTTAGGGACCTGAAACAGAATTTGAAACCGGATTACTCCGCGAGGCTCCTGACTACGGTAGCCTTACTGCTCCGACAATCCATCAAGCAGTGCGGCTTCATAGCTTGCCAAAGTCATACTAAAGCATTTTTGACAGACTTTTGAGTGCCGTGTACAACATAAAATCCGTTCCAGGTCAGTAAGCACAACCAGAATTCATACATAAGGTGCACCGAATTATAACGTGCACGGTCGATTTTTAAAGGATTAATTAAAGGATTTTAAGTGCGCCTTATAGTGCGGAAAATAGTACTTTTTTTTTTTAGTCCTTGTCACAATGAGAAAAAGTCACCCACAAAATCATCTATCACATGTTTTACTTAATTGATCATCCCATATGTCAAAGGATAATATGTATTAGCTCAGCAACCATAATCTGTAACCTTCATGATGAGGGCATTATCAGCCTCTCACCTCCATACAGTCCAAATAAGGTTTCCTCAATGCGTAGCCCATCCATACCCCTCCCTTGTTTCCATTTGCCTAAAGCTCATGAAAGTGTTTGCTTAGCTGCCAGGTTATTGATTCCTGTGTGCATCAGGTGTGGAATGCGGTTACCTCCCCGATCTTCAAATATGTAGCAACATCAGGGTCAAGCCCACACTTTAGCATAGTGACTAGAATTATATTCCAAGTTATTTTTGTCGTGCTTCGCTGCAGCCGCCGAAATGAGCTTGTTTAAGCTGGAGTGCAGAGGGGAGGTGAGTTCACATGTTGTGCGTCTGTTTGTGTGCGTCTGTTTGCCAGGGTTTATTTAGAGTTTATATTAACAGGGATATAACAGCAGGACTGACAGTCTGTTTTATTCATGAGCGTGTTAAGTGTGTACATTAAACAGCCAGCGTGGGAGCGATGCTTTGTGTGTTCCCGACTGTCACGCTGTAATACAAGAATGCAAGAATTACATTCATTTTATCACATTATAAACAGAGTAAGAAAATCTCTGAGAAATTCTGTGGATCCCACAGCAACACACCGTACACACTGCTCTATCCTGCCTTCATTATTCAGACAGTGGATTGGGACAGGGAGGACTGGCTAATTACTTTAAATTAAAATGCATCTGTTGTTGAGTGGGTGCTCTCATTTGTCTTCCAGTCCCAACTACTGAAACACTGCAGGAAGGAAAGGGAAAAGTAGGACATTTATAGAGCTGTGCTCAATGGAGTGCAGCTCACTTAAAAGGAGCTCTAATAACCCCACATTTACACAGAGATCTTTATTGAGCATACTAAACACTTAGACTTCTTTAATTAAAAACTGCCTTACTGATACACTGTTCATTGAATTTAAGGCCGGTCTGCTTCTTTGATGCTATATTATCCCATTGCTGACGATTGCTGGCAAATTACAGTATCAGTGACATAATGTTTAGTTATTTAGCAAAAATATCCTGTGAGTGTGTATTATAGATGAATTATCAAACAGTACTTGGCTTAAGCATTTCTAGTCTTTCCTTGGGTTTCATAGTTCAGCAAAACTTTGGGATTTGGCAGGAGAGGCAGAGATGCTAACTTCCATTCTGATGGTATTCTCAGTAGACCTCAGTGCAGTGCAGCCAAGAACATGTTGATTTTTGAGTAAAGAAAAAAAAATCATTTTTACTTTGACTAAAAAAAAAAATCCTCCCTTTTATGCACTTACTGTGGTAGTGCTGGTATTACTGCTGTCTCCTCCTACACAAACAGATAGACCTGCTGAACATAACTATTCTGCATGTGTTTTCTAGGGCGCAGTAAAGGGGAAATGTAGGCGATATCTGCAGACAAATTATTTAGAGATGCATTAAATGATTTTAGGGCTATTTGGGGAAGTGGAGCAAGCTGAGATATCACCAAGTTTGGAGTTACTATAGTGTAGGTTGAGGCACGGAGCAGCACTCATGCTTACAGCTGTGCTTTTAGCTGCTTTTTTTTTTTTAACGAGTCCAATTATTCATTCACCTTTGGTTCTATTTCTGTCCTGTGTAATTTTTGAGAGAAATATCAAACTCTCTAGCTGTTAAATGCTCACCTACATTTGAACAGCTGCAGACTTCACTGTTTGGTCTTTAGACTGAAGCTACATTAATCTAATCTAATAATTAAGTGAATGTGAACTAATATCCTTTTAAATTTTAAAGGTATATAAAGATATATTCATTTTAAATTTGTCAGTGCTAAATATAATAACTCAGTAGACAACTGCTTTTTCTTTGCAGAACACTGTGATTTATGGACCTGTCTTGTCAAGCACCTTATAAAAGCTGTTGTATTTTTACTGTTGTGGAAAAGGAAGTAGGAAGAAAAAAAAGGTTCAAATGGGGACAGGTTCATGAAGAAAATTTGGGGTTAGGGATCTTTGCCCTGACACTAACTTTTTGTTTTTTTTGTGTTCCATCATAGCACAGTATCTTTCCTCTCATTGCTTGAAGGTTGTGCCTTTGTGGGTTGTAACTGGCTGGCGTTATTGTCTCTGTATTTCTGCTGTGTGATTTCCTTCATTCGCTCTTTCTGTACTGGTCAGTGCTTATGTTGCCCTTGATGTTGTTTCTCTTGTTGGACAGCATGATATCCCCCTGTCTCTCGGACTTGAAACCCATCTGGCGCTCTGTCTCTCAAGTAATGTCTGTGCCCCTCTGACCACTACTTGACCCAGCCTCCTTTCTCTTCCTACAGGCTAGCCACACTGGTATGCGCTCGTACATTTACAAGCAGACCTCTGTGATTGGCTCGCAGGCGGAGCACACTGGGATGCGAACCTATTACTTCAGTGCCGACACCCAAGAAGACATGAACACCTGGCTTAGGGCCATGAACCAGGCCACGCTGATGCAGAACCACAGCGATGCAATGATCAGGTCATTATTAACATTATTCATCTCATTTTTTTTCTTTTCCCAGATGAATACAGTCCTATAGTTTAAATAGGAATGTTGTCATTCGCAATTTGAGACATGCTGTTTTTGCACTGTGTTGTCTTTTATCATACTTAAAGATTCACAGAATAATTTAAAAAATGTCCTGCTCCACTCCTGCTTCTCCAAAATATGATGAATTTGTTTGTAATATTAGTATCATTCAAAAAATACATTCTGATTGCTGATGTGGGTGCTTTTTTTTTTTTTTTTTAACAAACAGCAGCTTCCTTCATGAATTATTAATATGTTTACGAGGGGCAGAGATCAAATAAGTCCATCATTCACAAGCAACCTCAGATACCCGCTGCTGGCACCTCTTTATTTTCATTATCTTGTATTTTACTTTGGGGGCAGTCCCACAAGACTACACTAGTTGTTTGTGAATAACAGAAGGGAAACGTAGCTGAAGACAGCTTCCAGATGGGAATTTCTTTAACCTCTTTTTCACCCATTTCCAGTGTTTTTAGAAGCTAAACTAAAAGTACTGTGACTGCATGCTTAAAGTACTTTTTAAAGGCTTTCATCTGCAGTATGCAAAAAAATTATTTTCATTGCAAATGGATGGAATGCACAGCTAGCAACACTATATTTAGCACAGTCCACAGTAATGAGGAGAAACAACTCACTGTAGTGCTACTGTAATTCATTCTGATATGTTTAGATGTGAGCCATTGACGGGGACAGTATCACCTGGGCTTGTCTGAACACCTCTTTAAAACTAAACTAACTATGACTTGGTGTGCCGGAGACTGGCCTATTTCTTCTGGCTGAGTGCTTTGTTTACATGGGATTTCATTAATGTGGTTGAAATAGAGATATGGTTACCAGGCTTTGAGTGTCATCTGTTTGCTTTGTGACTTCTTTGGTCTTTGCCTGCTCATAAAGCTAAGGATTCTGAGGAAAAGTTTCCCTTTCATGTGGTAGTCACCATCTAGTACAAATTGAGTTCACTACAACAGAAAAGAAGATTAAAATGCTAGAACTCTGGCTTATAACGTGTACGGGGTATCCGTGAAATGAAACGAAACAGACTTGGTTGTTATTGAGGAGGAGCCACTGCAGTCCTTCGAAAAGCCTGAGGAACAAAACTGCTATCCGAATTACAGATATTGTTAATTACATTGTTAAGGGTATAAGAGTGTAAAATGACAGCATTCATTGATTTTTGCCATCTCCACTCTCCACAGACCAGCTGATAAGTTGTCGCAGCAGGCTGTCCCACAGACAAACCATGTAAGCCACCACAAGACCAAGACTTTCGATTCTGAGACAACAAGACAGATGATTCATGAGGTTCTCCTGGAGCCCATACACCGTGACGCAGAGGAGCGTTGCAGCTTTCACAAAGACTCTCCTGCCACCATCATGTTGGATCCCCCCATAGGAAGCACTGGCCTAGAAATGGACACGCACACTTCCCTCCCATCTAATCCCGCACCCTCTGCCGTACCACAGCCAGATCACATTTCGGCTTCAGCGCCTGTGTCCAGGGTGCCGTCCCGTGCTCCGTCACGAGCCGCTTCGACTTTGCCCTCCAGCATTTGCACAAGAAATGGCCTGGTCTCCACACCCAGCCCCATACTGGAACCCAACGGCATCGCAGCAGGGACGTATCAAAGGGCCCCAGAGCCACCTGCTAATAACACACAAAAGCACGCTCAGAGGAGAAGTACCCTTGAGCAGGTGGAGCAGTGGGTCAAAGTACAGAAGGCTGAGTACAAAGGGTAGGTCATTGCAATATACAAAAATGGTTTTTTTTCTTTCCAAACAAAGTTACAGAGTGCTTCACAGAACAAGATGGGAAACAAACAACAAATAAAAAATTTAAGAACAGATAAAAGTGAAACTTTATAAGGTATCAGAATGCTGGCAGCACAAGGAGATGAAAGTGAGAGATAAAGCCAATTTAAAAAACAAACAAAAAAAACAGGTGAATTAGCAACAGATATGAAAAATTAAAGTACATTAAAAATTATCACTAGGAGAAGATGATAAAACAGCTATGAAGGTGAAAGTGGAGGCACAGAAAAAGCCTGCTTATGAAGAATATGTCTTTAAGAGGGATTTAAAAGACGATAGTGAGCTCCCCTTGAAACCGTCTCCTCAGATTGTTCCAAAGAGTGGGTGTCCTGATCGAAAAAGTCTGATTACCCTTGGTGCTCAGCCAAGGTTGTGTGATGGGCAGCAGAGCTTTAGGTAAGGGCTTAAGGCTATGACCAGGAGCGTATGGTGTCGGAAGATCTGAAATGTACTTTGGTGTGAGCCCAGAGCGAACCGTAAAAATCAACACTAAATTCTCATAATTAAAACCTTAATTCTAAAATTAATGGGTAACCAATGAAGAGAAACTAAAACTGGAGTGACATGTTCTCTTTTTTTGGTTTAGTAAGAAGTCTGGCTGCATTTTGGAACAGCTATAAGTTGGTGTAGTCTTTGTAGCTTAAACATGTAGAATAAATTGCAATAATCTAACAAAGAGGAGATAGAACCATGTATGACCATCTTTACAATTGTTTTAGATGAAATCGAGCTGATCTTACGTCTCCTAATCTGCATAAAATAAGACTGGACAACTAAAACAACAAGCTTGTTTGACCTGAAGTGGTTGTTAAAAGTCACCCCAAGGTTTTTACAGTATTGGCCAAACTTTACAGATATACAGCTCAGGTGTAAGGAGGCAGTGTGCCAGTAACATTTACTTCTGTATGTATAGTTGTCTGGCATCTGCATAGGAGATAAAACTCACACTGTGCCTTCAAATGACGAACCTCAGGAGTAACGAATAAAGTATAAGTTTATATCAAATTAAGTGCTAATGATGTGTCAATGTTGCCTTTTTGCCCTTAGAAGTAGCCTAATGTTTTCTTGCTGTTTCTACTTAACAGTGCCCCATCCAGAGAGAACACCCTCCCTCGTCGCACACCACCAACGCAACACAAGTACACCTCCATCGACGCCTACCAAACCCTGCCAAAAACTCCTCGCCAAAGTCCCCCACCTGGCCGACTCGGCGAGTACAAGTATGCCCAGGACCGCCTGAGTCACTTTCGCCTGACCCCAGATCAGGGGGGCCCGGCGTCCAACACTGTCTGGCAACTGTATGAGTGGCAGCAGCGCCACCAGTACCGTCACGGCAGCCCTACCGCACCGCTTTACACCCCGGCCCCAGAGTATCCATTTGGCCCCCGCCCACCATCTACTGTGCCTCCCTCCTCTTCAGCACCTAGGTCAGAGGGCTCTCCTCGCTGTGTCTCAGTACCACCATCATCAGCAGACATACCTCCACCAGGCCCTCCTCCTGGTATCAGCCGAACCCTGTCCCCCGCACGGAGGCCACACACGCCGGCTGAGCGGGTGACAGTCAAGCCTGTGAGTGATATATCCGTGTTGAACATCCCCTTCACTGTTTCCCCTCGCAGGACCAAATCACAGCTGTTTAAGGTAAGATAACCCAGCTGCCATACTGTTTGTTATAGTGCTTCAATGTTGTTATAGTTTTTAGGTTTCAGCTTTCATGTTTACAGTGCAGATTGTCCAGATTGTCATGCCTTATTCCAAAAATGAATTAAATTATTTTCTACATACAATACCCTAAAGTTTGCTTGATATTCTTGTAAAAAAAAATTTGCCATGACACTCAAACATAAGCTCAGGTGCATTTTGTTTCGACTGATCATCAGTCAGATGTTTCTACAACTTGACTGGAGTCCACCTGTGATAAATTCAGTTGACTGGACATGATTAGGAAAACAATATAAGGTGCAATACTTAACAGTTAATGTCAGACCACAAACCAGCCCATGGAGTCCAAAGAATTGTCTGTAGACATCTGAGACAGGATTGTATTGAAGCACAGATCTGGGGAACATTACTAAAACATTTCTGCAGCATTGAAGGCTCAATGAGCACAGAGGCCTCCATCGTCTGTAATTGGAAGATGTCTGGAACTACCAGTATTGTACTACCAGCATGGCCAGTCTGAACGATCAAGGCAGAAAAGCTTAGACAGTGAAATAAAGAAGAACCTGATGGTCACTCTGCAAAGCTCCAGTGTTGCTCTGTGGAGAAGAGAACCTTCCAGAACGGCAGCCATTTTTGCAGGACTCCGCAATCAGGCTTTTATGGCAGTGTGGCCAGACTGTAGCCACTCCTTAGTAAAAGCCACCTAACAGACTCTCAGACAATGAGAAACAAAATTTCTGGTGTGATGAAACAGACTGAACTCTATATCCTCAATACCAAGTATCGCATTGGGAGGAAATCGGGCGCAGCTTATCATAATAATCATCCCTAGAGTGAAGCATGGTGGTGGCAGCGTCATGATGTGAGGATGTTTTGATGTGGGAGACTAGTCAGGATGAAATGCAGATAAATGATGAATGCAGCATTTCATAGAGGCGTCCTTGATGATGACCTGCTCCAGAGTGTGCTGGATCTGACTGGGTTGAAGGTTCATTTTCCAGCAGGACAATGAACCAAGATAGCCAAGCCGAGATAACAAAGGAGTGTCTTAGAGAGCAGTCTGTGAATGTCCTTGAGTGGCCTAGCCAGAGCCCAGCCCTGGAGATATGTGAAAATGGCTGTGCACTTGACAAGAGAAACTGCCCAAAAATAGGTGTGTCAACTTTGTAGCATCACACTCAAAAAGACTTTAGGCTGTAATTGTGGCTGTAGTTTCCAGATACAGTATAATTAATGCATGAAAGAGAAAGGATAACATTAATAATGTCCAGGTTCCTTTAGGCAAAGTGGTGATACTGTGCACAGAGAAGTGTCCACACACACTGTGAAAATTACAGGCAGTTCTTAATCAATGGAATGAGATTAAAACTTTACATAACGGGGAAGAAGCACTGTTTTTTGGCGTCATAATTACATTTTAGGCAGTTAGCTTACACTCTCTGAATCATCTTATGATACCCAAATCCCCAGATGCACAAGATTTAATCACATAATAATGCAAGAAAAAGGGAAAAAAAGAGAAGTATTCCAAAGCAATGTTGTGATGTACGAGGGTTATGTTCTGTAATGATAGCTTGTGTAGATGTTCTTGATTAGGATGACAGTACACAAACTACTGTTACAGCTTCTGTTGCATATATTGATAAATGTATTTCATCTAATTCTTACTTCCAAGATTGCACCATTGTCTGATTTTCCCCCCTGTTAAATGCAATATCAGTTAGTTTTGTATTCAGAAAAGTGTTAGTCATTCTGAACATCGTAGGCACATGTTGGAACTGTGCCTCATTGTATCCTCACTCACTCAAAAGCAGACTTGAAACGTATACATTATACATTGTTGACAACACATTTTCTCACTTATTCAAAGCATGTAAATGAACATCTGCCCATTTGTGTGTGAATACACCACTTTTAATATAGAGTGAATAATGATGGATAATTACATCCACACACATTTTGCCCTGAGATTTAAAAAAATTACAGCATTTCGATGTTAAGATCCAATCAAACATTGCATCTTCTAAAACAAGACTTGTGGCATTCTGCATTCACTCTTGTTCTAGAAAATAGCGTCTAGAGTAAGACTGCATTGAATCTGTAATAAATATTTAATATGAATGAAGTCTTATATGAAATTTTAATCTTACTTCTTCAAACAGTCTACATGAATGCGTTGTCTGTGTGTTATAGGCTGCTACTGTTGAGAGACGATCAATGCCTCCGTCCGGCTACATCACTCACACAGTCAGTGCACCCAGCCTTCATGGCAAAACGGTAAGTTTCTCAAATAAACATATGAAATGTGAATGTGAATTTTAAAGGTTGTATAAACTTGTTGTTTATACATAGCTTTTCCATCTCAATAAGTCAGTGACTCGGGGAATATTTCTCTGCTATGAGTGAATTTTGATTGCTATAAACCAGTCATTAATAAGTCTTTTTTTGTTGTTGTTCTTGACCAGTTGGCAGTAGCCTATGTTGTTGTCCTCCTGCCTTTTGTTTCAGCACCATTCATCCTCCTTATTTTAGCTGCAAATTAGCCATCGACTAAACAATTTGCCAATTAGTTGTGTGAAGTGACCTATAGTATTTAAAGAAGAGCAGTCTGAGCGAAGCTTTTGTGCTTAGTATTAAGATTTGCTAGATTGAATCTCTTGTGATGCATGTGACAGCCCGAGGAGCTCACTCTGCTCCTTATTCAGCTGCGTCGCCATCAGGCCAAGATGGCTTCCGCACGTCAGCAAACGTTAGCCCAGCTCCAGCGGCTCAATGGTCCCAAAGATCCTTTCCAACACAACCACCTCTTCAGTGCTACCACCACTAGCACCAGTCCCCTCCTCAGCGCCGGCCCCTCTCCCGTGTCCCATGTTGGACACATGGGCCTCTCGGCATCACTTGGCCCTTGCAACACCCAGGTGGGGGCTAATGCGGCACGCCTGCCTGTCTGCCCCTCATTTTACCAGGGACTCATAGAGGTTGCCACTAAAAATTGTGCAGGGCTGCATTAGTCTTAAATCATGAATACCATTTCAGTTTTATAGCTTATTTTATACACATAACTCTTTAATTTGTTCCTAATGTAATGCATTATTAGCATTTTCTGGCTCAATATTTATGCGCATTATTTATACCACTGTGCAAGGTAGGGTCAGTCAGTTTGTCTGTGGGAGGAAGCTGAGGTATCCAGAGAGAACCTGCACAGGTACAAAAAGGTTCTGGGTTTAAAATTCAAATCCAGAACTGCTTTTTTGTGTGTGCTAGGAATCAGACCACAGTGTTGCCCTGTAGAAAACAATCCTAATTAAGATAAGTGGTCACAGTACTGGTTTACAAAAAAAAGTAATGCATTGGTGGTGATTTCTTTGGTCACTGTAAAGTCTCTTTTAGAGTGTTGAAAACCTTTGATCTTTAACAAGATTTTGTGAAAATAACCTTTTGATTTTGCATTCAAATTTCTGTAAGTAATCTTAGTCACCAGTTCATCCTGGCATTTTCTCTTGAGACACCACAAGGTCAGGTGGTAATTTTCAGAAAATCTATTTTTAAAGTGCCTATGAGTTTCTATTTTATAACTTCAAGTGAAGTTCTCTATAGTGAAAGCAGCTGCATTTCTCCAATCCTAAGTAATTTTTGTAACCCTCCTCGTCCTGCGATCACGCAACACCAAGTCTGGATGCTGAGTGATTGTGCTTTTCACACTTGAAACCCAAAAACATTAATACACAGGTTATACAGTATCGCATCAGCTTATAGTCTCAAACACACCATCTTCTCAAGGGTATTATACTGCCTAAAAATACTTTCATTGAACTGAGGCTTTCAGTGTTCACCGATACTCATATCTCTTACTTCCATTCACATCTAAACAGTCTTTATACTGTATTGAAAAGTTACCAACTGTAAAAACATATAAAATCTGAAATGGTGATCAAGAAAACTCAGATGATGAATGAAGCCCAACCAAAAGACTCAATAAGATCCTAGTATCCTTATATTAGTGGCAACTTCTACTTTAAAGTTCCTTTGCTTAGCATCGAGAACCATCTGCCTCTTGTCCATGTGCTGTTCTTGGCTGGTCAGTTTCCATGTCGTGCTTCTACTGATACTGTTCATGGCATGTTGTGTTGCTCTCTTTTCGACGTCCACAAAGCCATCCCATGCTTTAGCAAACTGGCAACCTGTGGATGTGTTGTTCAGCTTGGTCCTCTGATGCGTGAGTCTTATTTTCGGCTGTATAGAAGTTTGCTTCTTCTACTTCTTGCTTCTATTTTACTTTTGAGTGGCACGTACGGGCTGAATTCAAAGCTGAATTCAACAATATCTCAAGATCTTCTACTTCTTCTAAGAGATCTGGTTTCTGCTCGTCCTGTGATGATTGCAACTTCTCTGATCATGAAATAAATGAACACATTTTTACTGTGTGTCTCAGTGTATTGTGGTGCATGTGTGCGTAGACATATAACAGCAAGTCACACACATCATATTTGATACCAAAATCTCCCGGGATGCAAAATTAATAGTTTCTGTTGCTTCTATAGATTGATGTTTCAGTGGATTGTTTAGTGCCTGTTGGCACACATCAGTAATCCAAGCTTGCATATTTGTCATCTTCTAGGCTGATGACACCTATATGCAGCTGAAGAAGGACTTGGAGTATCTGGACCTAAAGGTGAGAAAGATAATGATGGACAAAGTTGATCACCTGATTCCCGTTAGCTATTTTAATGAATCTTTTCCTTTACTTTAAGTGTTTTTTTCCCTTCAGCTGCGCCTTTCTGATTTGAAATGTCTCTAGTGTAATCTAACACGCGTGGTGATTCTTACTGACAGCCACTTCCTTCACCCTTGTTGATCTGTTGAGCGGAGACAGCTACAAATGTTGTAGCTACAAAAGGAGATGTTCAAGCATCTGTGTGGGACCAAACATCCCTAAATCCTTGCAGTGATCTTCTAACTCTTTGAGTGGTTTTAGAAGCATCTCACAAAAGCAGCCGCCATTTTGTGATTGCGGCTCTGTGTCTTTGTGATTTTTGACTCCCAGATCAGAGCTCTAGAGCCCCTGATCCTCGCAGTTCACAGTTTACTACTGCACTGCACTGCTGGGCCTCTCAGGCCTCTAATGAACGTAAGCTCTGTGTATGCGCGCATGTATGTCCAGTATGTGCACTATATTAAAAGATGTAGAGCTGTGTGTAGTATGGCTGTGTTTGTGGGTGTGATTCCTGCTCGTGCATGTTTGCTTAGTGTTCAGAGGGACACAAGCTCAATAGTCTGTGTGTATGGGGTGTGTGTATGTTTAGACGTTTAGAGAGTGTGTGTTCTAGAAAGACCATCCCATTGCCTACAGCACTGCATCTACAGCTTGAACTGAATATGATGTCTTCTGTCCATGTTCACACAACCCCCTCCCACCATGTGGCGATGTTGATGGCGCTGTTAAATAATGGGCATGGGATGGCTCGGCAGTGCATGTGTTGTGGCTGTGGCCCGGTGGTTGAAAAGCCAGCTGCTTCTACCATCGTCTCTGAAACGCTGCACCTCCTTGACAATGATGCAAGGCTCTACTGTGTCTTGTTTATTTATTTGTTTGTTTTATTTAAAAAAAGAGAACACACTCCTAAAATAAAATGAGCAAAACAGAAAAACGTCTAAACATGAATAAAAAAAGAGCTGTCACCAGTGAGTTTTAGTGTTAAACATGGTGCACATGTGCTATATTCTGAGATTTGTAAAGCTAGCGAGCGTAACGCCAGTAAACCTCACAGTGGGCACCTGAAATTCGCTCCACTGCGCATTCTTCAAAGATCTGTTTTTTCACAAAAAAAAAAAAAACAGCAAGTGGAAACCGATAAGTCATTTTGTGCAGAGCTTCAAAGTCTCCATAGCCATTGTGTTGTTCATGGCAAGAGCTGATTTTGTGTGGCAGAAGTCTCATACTGTTATGTACACAAGGCTTAGGGAATGTGTCATAGATAGCCTGTCGCAGCCCATAATAGTTTGTAGCCGGTCTCTGTGTTTTGCATTTCCCTTACTTCAGCACAGATGTACCATGGAGTCGTACACTTTTTTGTTTGTTTTTTACCACAACACTAATATCTTAAAATATTAATTTTGGAATTTCCAGGTACTGAAGGAGTCAGGAAAACCTGTCAAGGTTGCAGAAAGTGATGTGGATGTAAGTACGAGCTTGTTGACTGCACTAGAAAAAAAACATAAACAAAAATACACTTTAGACTCTGTGATGAGGTTGTGTTTGATAATTTTCAGTTGTTACTTTGATGTCTCGAGAACTTTTTAACCAATCGGTGAAAAGCGTGTTGGTTGGACATTTCAGGATGCTGTAGGTTTTTTTTGTTATATGTTTCTATTACAAACTGCATTTACCTGAATGAACAAAGATATACATATATTCAAGGACCTTTCTATTTGATGCATATTCAGAATATTCATAAACAGGTTTAATGTTTTTATGTAATAGATGAAACAGTCAAACACTCATTCGCTGCCTTTCAGCCAAGGGAACACTTAATTCTAGTTTCTTCTGACTGTTGTGGTTCAGTTGGGAGAAAAGTAAGGGCAATTTAGGCAAAACAAAACATGGATCCTGTGAAAAAAGTGTGGGTGGACACTTAGATTTCAGGAGAAAAAATCTTGCGGAGAATGTTAATAGTCAAAAGCTTTGAGTCTTTCAGTCTGATAATTCCCTGCAGCTTTTCAAACCGTCTTCGTTTTCTCTTATGAAAGTATTTCTCACGATTTACTTCTCACACACAGTTTATTTAAAATTTATGAGCATGTTGTCTGCAATGAATATTTGAGGAGCTCCAACAACAACATCGCCATGGAGACAACTTGTAGATTAATAATTTATTCAGTGGAATATAAAAACCAATGTAGAGTGTAAAAGAAAAAACAATATATACAGAGAGGTACTTTGTTCACATTAAGATTTTCACTTTGAACCTTTTTACATGCATGAAGTGATCCCACCTTTGCTTTCAGTTCAATCAGAGATTAATTAACAAGGCTCTGAGAGTCTGACACTGTAATTAAACATGTCAGGTGGGTTGCACTCACTTTGTTTAATTGCTTCACTCACAGTAATTCTAAGTACACCAAAACGAGACAGCGGAGTTGTAGGGCTGCAAATCTCAAGTGTGCTAAACCCATATGCATTAAAATGGACGTATACACAAGTATGTGTGCCCTCATGTTACTATAATGCTCACACATGCTTACGCTCAGAGACGTTTTCATTCACTGCACCTACACAAACAAGAGGAAGTTGTAAATTAAGCAAATGGGCCTCTTAATTACCAGAGGTCAAGACGCACATACACGCACACACTTTGGTGAGCACTTGAGGCATTTTATCTGTGAGTGTACAAAGGACCCCCCTTCCATTCCTTTCCCTGCCCACTCGACTCTTTGTCTCCATCTGCAGGTGAAGTTGAGTCGGTTATGTGAACAGGACAACATACTAAAGGATCTGGAGGCGAGGATCAGCTCCCTGAAGGACGACAAGGTACACAGTAATAGTTAGAAAGACTTTAAGCCAGCCATGCCAGGACATTCTACCCGCTGTAGTCAGTCAGATGAGTCAGCCTGATTCTGGCTTATCAGTCTGAATGGAAAGTGTTACAAAATTCTAGGAAATACTACATAAAGTGCCCCATACTGTAATTAGTTGAAATATATTTGAGTTTAATAGCTTAAAGCAGCTGTCAAAGTATGTGGCAGCACACATCAGAGTCAAAACAAGTTTCCTGCTAAATGTAACCTTCACTGTCATAATTAGGAAAGTCGACTGAAGTAGAGACAGACGCTTTATTTACCTCAGCTTTTACTGTTACAACCCCACATGAAAGTACACATTCCTCATCAGATTCTGAATACAACAAGGTGTTATTTGCAAAATAATGTAGGGCGTGCAGTTAAAGTCTGACCATATACAGCTCAGGATCTACTTTAATGAAAGTCAGTCGGTATCTCATGGCAGCGCAGCTCTGTGGAAACATGCTGCCCCCTGGAGGTATTTTAAAATAGTCATCTGCTGAATAGTAAGTGTCCATTTATAGAACAGCATTCTACAAACAAGCCAGGGGTCGGTTGCTCTCTGTTCATCTCATGCTGATCTTAACCTTGTCTCTTCAGGACAAGCTGGAGAGTGTATTAGATTTGTCCCATCAGCAGATGGAGCAGTACCAGGAACAACCAGCTCATGCCCACAAAATCGCCTACCAGCAGAGGCTGCTGCAGGAAGATCTGGTGACGATCAGGGCGCAAATATCCCGTGTTTCCACGGTATCTATGACTGAATGTTATTGTATAAACACTCATTTCACAGTCCACACATAATTCTACAAATGCATTTGTTTCAATGCTTGCAGCTGCTTGTTATTATGTGCCATATGTTTAACAGTGTGCCTCTAATACACTTTGTGTGTGTATACAAAGTGTGTATACAACTTAACAGGAAAAAGCTCATGGCCTTTATATCTTATATGATACCGTGTAGATTAATTATTTATTTATTCATCACGTTATAATGTGCTCCATTATTGACTTATGGGTTTTTGGTTTGTATTGTTTTTTTTATGCGGGGAGGCTAAAATGGGCATGTGGGGATGGATGACTGCAGATCAAACCTCCCTACAGGCACAAATAAGAGAACCTGAACCCGTTTACCGTGGGACTATGTATTAAGTCTTTCTGCATGTGTGTGTTTGTTTAATGCAGGAGATGGCACATGCCTGGGAGGAGTACAGCAGGCTTGAGAATTCAGTAGATCAGTTGAGGCTAGCACTGCAGGCACAAATGAACCACAGCTCCACCTCTCAGGTAAAACGTGTTACTGCATGTTAGAGCGGAGCCAATCTAGTTCTGGATTTTCAGTTAAAACAGGCATTTACTCATAGCCTGGATTTTATATGGCGCTTCTTTGTTTTTGAAGACTATTTTTATTTTTATTTATTTATTTTTTTGTATTTTGTCATCACTATATTGCTCGAGTGCAGACTCTCACCCTCGGAATAAAATAGAAACATTGCATCAGCAATTTTAGAATTGCAACAATTTTTACATAGTGTGTGTCCCTCTGTGTAAAAACAGTTTAATAATATGCTCAAACATAAGTGAACAACTGAAGAGCAAGCAGTTTCATGGCCGGGTGTGGCCTGTTTAATAGTCTTTCTTTTTAGTATTAATCAATAGGTCAGTTGTGGTCTAGAGAATTCTTGATGCAAGTAGAAGAGGGCATCATTCGCCTGAAAAATCACGAGTTGGTAAATTCTTAGAACGGAATGCACAGACAACACAACACCACCAAAAGACCTGCAAAATCAAATCGAGAGCTAAAGTGGAAGACAGTAGAACATTTTCCTTGGTAATAAAAGAAATAAGCCCTTTACTAGATGTAGCCAAGTAAGAAAAGCCCTTGAGGAGATGCATATATGTACTAGAGATGGACCGATCCGATATTACGTATCGGTATCGGTCCAATACTGACCTAAGTTACTGGATTGGATATCAGAGAGAAATAAAAAATGTAATCCCATCCACTAAATATCAAAAAAGCTCCTCACAAAACTTGCGACATGGCATAACTCGGCTCATAACCGTAGCACGTCAGAGCAGTATGCATCACGTGATAGAGCGGCTGTGTGTATTTGTAGCCTCGCTACCAAACCGGCATTTCATCTCCAAGAAAGTTATCCCAGAGAGAAGTAAAGCAAGTGTGTAAGTTCATCTCTGAATGTTTGTAAAGCATTCCAAAATGAAACCACATCAAATATGAGGTGAACTGAGTCGGATTCCTTCTGCTGATTTTGTCTTTATGTTGTTATACAGCAAGAGAAAGCTGAGATGAAGCGCGAGCTGTGGAGGATTGAAGATGTGATGGCCGGACTGAGTGCCAGCAAAGCCAACTACAAGATTACCATCGACTCTGTCCAGAACCCAGGTAGAGAGCCCAAAACCAGAGGACTCAGTGCAGGGACTGGTAATGATAACCAGATAGGAAGAGAGTCATTAAGATCCAATAAAGGCCTTGATCTCAACACACCTTGTAGGTGTATAGCTAAAAATGGCCACATGGTCTGATATTTAGTATTTTATATTCTGTGCATATTGTGCTGTAATTACTATTACAGTGAGTCTGACTATGTCACTGACTTTCACTCCCTGTTCTTCTGCTTTCCAGTCAAACTTGGATTGAAACTGTATTTCTCTTACTCCTTCTCTCAGTGTAAATGAATAAGAAATTCTTCCCGTGCCTGGGTGTAAACCTCAGTGTAAAACGTCTTATATTTAAAATCTAAATTCTGATTTCTCTGCATTCACACATCCCACCAGAGAGGAAATTAGTGCCTTCAGTGTCAGAACCAGCAGTGCCTTCTCCCAGTGCAGCGATTCAGCCTCCTCCTCGCAGCTCCATCCCAAACATCCACTCTTATACTTTGCCTCACAGCACTGTGCCAAAGTGGGTGAGTGCCACAGCTCTGCTGGTAAAAACGTCAGAGTCAGCTGAAAGTTAACTTTCACGAAGTTGCTGGATTTAGTCTAAATGAAATGTTATCAGCAAAATAACGATGCTTTCTTGTCCTCGTTGCTGCACAGGCAGAGGACAGTGCCCCACCCAGGCCACCACTGCCTCGCCAGTACGACTATGAGGATATACCTCCTGTGGTTCCGCCCCTCCCCAAAGAGGCCTCAGTTATCCGCCACACATCGGTGCGTGGGCTGAAGCGCCAGTCAGATGAGAGGAAGAGGGACAGAGAAAGTGGGCAATATGTTGTCAATGGAGACTATAAGGTACGCCGCCATTTACTCCCTGTTGTTGTGTTAATTCTGTGTGTATTTTCTCTACAGGTTAGATCAGTTAAATATCTCATTTTATATTGTTCGCTGCAGCCAAAGAAGTCTATCCAGTCCAACTTCCTGTTTAATCTTTTCTGGTTTCAGGCTGACTTGCGTTCATACCTGAGTGAACCAGAGCTGCCAGGAGTAAACCACCACAACATTGGGTCTGACACTGACTATCAGTATTTCTCAAGTAAAGGTATCTGAAAAGTAATGTGTAAATGATATATGGTATCTGACTGGAAAAGGTTTCCTGTTGAACTTGATTACACAATTTTAAAGCAGCCAGTGATTTCCCATCAGCATTGTGTAGTCTAGTTACAGTATATTTTAAATACCATGAAAAGTCCTGGCTACATACATATTTAAAAATACAGAATAGAGTTGTGTTATGATGGGATGGAGATGTAAAAGATGGAGGTGTAATCATAAAAAGATTCAAAGAGGAAGTGTGTAGTGGAAAATACTTATTTTAATAAGAAACTAAGATGAAGTCTCTTTAGACTTGAGTATTCATCAGTTAAAATTTGAAACATGCTCTTATTAAATGGTACATGGACTGGTACTTACACAGGGCTTTTCTACTCTGACTACTCAAAGCTGCTTATCTCGCTAATAAGCCTTCCTTTAGTTATAGAATTGTCATCATTTGGAGGCTGATGTTTGACAGTGGATGATTATCTGGAATTTAATTAACATTTTTAAAATCTAAAATGTAACATTTTTTAAAATAAAGAATCTGATTTTGTAAACAGTTTTTACGTTTGCCAATTACATGAAGGCATCTTTTAATGTTGATTCTTTTTATAACACCTGACCCCTCAGACAGCACAACATTTGTATATTAATTCAAGTCCATATTCCTAGTAGATATTCCATAAGAGATTTCAATGTTTTCATTAAATTAATTTACTGCTCTTGTTATTTTCTTGGTCTGTCAGGCTCCTCCTCTCGACAGAACCAGTCCAACTCATCTCATCTCATCTCATCCTACGTCACCCTAAGGAGAGGACTTGGGAGCTCTGCAGCAAAGGTGAGTAAAGACAATAAACTGGACAAACTCAGGGTTTGTCTGTTTTTAAAAGCCTGTTGTTTTTTTTTGTGAGTCCTGTTTTAATCTTATGTTCAATTACGTGTTTGTTTTTGTTTTTAATATGATATGTTTGCAAACTGACACCACTGGAAAAATCTCTCACTACAACTTTCTCCCAGTTTTGTCACTCGGTTTGTGGACCATCTGTGTGAGCAGTAGAAACAGATTTTTTGCATCTGTATCCAGGCAAATTGATTTTTCTTTTGCATTTACTACTTCTGCTATTTAACTGTTTGGTTTTGTGTCCATTTTGTTTTCTGCCACTTTTGATCTGTCTTATTGGTCCAGACCCAGATCTTCGAATGTGTCCAGTCTAACTGATATATTTGGCAGTGTGGATGAAAAAAAGCTTTCTTGATTAGGTCCAGTTAGCACCGTGTGAGGACGAATGATTAGTCAGTCAATGATTCTGGTGGGATAGAAACCACTGTAAAGCTGTAAGATGGATATTTTAAAGAGCCAGTGTTTGCTTTCTTTCAGCAGCTGTCAGCCATGGCTACAGTTTTAACTTTGCTCTACTTCACTCTTACAATCTCAATAAAAAGCAGCATGTTGGCATGGCTATGCATCTAATTGGCTTCATAGTAAGGTGGATAGTTGATCTCTAATGATTGGTTAGGGTGGACTGTATCCTCTCCCAAATGGAAACTGTTAGAGTGGATATGTGGTCTGAGTGAAGATAGAAACTGGGATTTAAGGGTGGGAATTCAGACTTCTTCTCTTATAGCACTAACCAAACATCCCCATGTCATACCAAAGCTTTCCTTGTTCTGTTTTTTCCTGCCTTTACTCACTAGGAAAGACCTAAGAGTGCCTTGGAGTGTCTGTCATCAACTTCCGAAGTCCTGCAGCCCTCGAGCAGCCAGGCCAGAGGCCGAATGACTGCGGAGGAGCAGCTGGAACGAATGAAGCGCCACCAGAAAGCGTTAATTCGGGAGCGCAAGAGGAACCTCAGCCAGGGCGAGCGTTCCAGCACGGGCCTGTCTGCCTCCAGCGTCACCGCCCAACGCTCGTCGTCCTCCTCAAGGCTGCCCTCGAGCACGTCCGACCCTCCAGCCTCCGTACGTTACTCCCAACCCCACCGCAGCAGCAGCAGGCACAGGGAGCACCACCTCCACCACCAGAGCTGATATGCCACGCTCCCACCCCCAGCCACATAATATACTAGTGGAAATGCTAACACACTAGCACTGCCTGCCTTGTGTAACCACTAGCCACTGATGGTAGCCAAAAGCACTAACAAGCTAAAGGGCGGGACTGACTACAGCTGGCTAGCTAGCGTGGATAATACTATAAGAAGAGTTGGAGAGAAAAGGAGCACAGGGGATTGTGGGTAATGCTTGGCTAGTTTCAGACCAGAAAAAAAGATGCCCTGTCTATTTTATTTTATTATTTAAAGGTTCAGGTGAAAGTGAACTTTATTTCCACTGCTCCCTGGTGGGACCTCACTGACACAGTTCTGAATGTAAATCCATTGAGAAGAGGAGTGAGCTGAAGGCATCAATCTGCCTTCCTGTCTCAGTTTTAGTCACCACAAAGTAGAGAAAAGAATCCATTTATGTACATCTACATACTGTGTACTTGTACACTTTTATTTATTTACTGAGTGATATTTTCAGTATACAGCTGTACAGTTATATTTTGTAGAGATTTGGTATTTAGAGCATATAAAAGAGTGAGGGAAAATGTCAGAAAAAGAAAATATACATTTTCAAGTTGATGAAATGAAGACAGATGCAATGTTACAAAAAAAAATCATGATCCCGCCTCCCTGCTTTCTTTTCTTCACTCAAAATCCAAGTGCCTTGTTATGTTGAGGATCTTTTTTGCCTTTGTCCTAAATGTACCTCCTTAATCAGCATTTTAGCTAATCATGGTGTGTTTACAGCATGCGTCCCCACTTCAGAATCATAGATTATGTGCAATAGCAGAGTTTAGTCAGGAAGTTGTGGGGACAGTGCTGGTTTTTATCCCTAAAGGAAAACTTTGACATTTGACACTTAGAGTAAATCTAGCTTACAGCTAGCTGTGCCCCTTGGTCTCAGTGAAGAATACCGTAGATGCTAATGTGCTTGGATGGAAAAAAAATATTGAAGCTTAAAATGTCAAAGTCTTCCTGTAAGGTTACATGACACACGATAACTGCCGTACTGGTGTTATGATAGCAGACTAACCAAATGTTTAACCACACAGCTGTGAGAGCTGCCTGTAAATCAACTACATTTCCCATAAACCCTTGAAATCAAATTTTCCTATAACAGTAAGCAATACATAGCTTGTCACCTTCTGCTAATCATTTTCACCCTTTTCAGTGCACATGATGATAATAATGATATCAATAACAATAATGATAATGCCAGAGTATATTTTATTTTTATGTACTTC
This sequence comes from Diplotaxodon limnothrissa, assembly GCF_057381915.1. NCBI lineage: Eukaryota > Metazoa > Chordata > Actinopteri > Cichliformes > Cichlidae > Diplotaxodon > Diplotaxodon limnothrissa. The sequence continues at coordinate 23,241,495 of NC_140602.1, forward strand.
ACCAGCATTAGACATGTTTATTTATACATCATTTTTTAAACTACATAATTACTTTTTAGCTTTTGACTGTGTTTCATAATTACACTGACATTTTTAATGTTGGAAAAGAAAGATGGCCTGTTTTGTTTTTTTATAGAGCATAATAATACATGACTGGATAAAGCAACTGGGCTGAAATGCAATAAAAAAATATGTGTGTGTGAACAAAAAGTGGACAACTTTGTCACAGGAGATCTGTGGGAAAATTAAACAACTTTTAGTGATCTGAGGCATTAATGTCCTTAAGAGAGGAAAAAAAAGAAATTTGTCTTTATCAGATTTACAAAGATGCATTAAAGAGATTTTTTGCTTATTTTTACTCCGTGTATTGTTGACACATTTCCTGCTAACATTTGAAACAAATAACCCCTGTTACTGTTGTTCTAGTTATGTTCCTTCAAATGGCACAGCTGTCCACTCCTTGTTTTCAGTCAGATATTCACCCCAAAAGCTCTTCTGCCATATTGTCTTTATCTTTTCACACCTACATAAAGCCTATCAGATCAAAGTGTGGAGTAGTAACACGAGGATGCTCAGTTGGAGAGTAGAAATATAGTAAAGAACTTAAAGAAGTGAATTGCTAATCGCCACCTAATTCTGTGTAATCGAGAAGCAATGCACAACTCTTTCCCCTTTTCTTTTCTATCATGTAGAGATTTGCACTTGACAATAAAGAGTTTCTTGCTTCTGAATCTGTTCTTTGCTGTGTTCTTCCTAATCCGGTGGGGGTTTGAGGAATCTGTGCCTGCATGGTCTTCTCTTTTTATCTCTGTCCTTCTGTGTGCGATTGATTCTCCTGAGCACAGCAAGGCATGGGATGCAGTGTTTCTCAGAGCATGTGAAAGCACCAGCAGCTCAGACCCTGCTGCAGGCTACTGGAGTGGGAAGGATGCATGCATGGCTTTGATGCTCCTTGGATGATTACTCTCAAGTACCTCTCACCCCACACACACACACACACACACACACACACACACACACACACACACACACACACACACACACACACACACACACACACACAAACAAACAAAGAAGAAAGGGCAGATCCAGAAACACATACGAATCATTTGGCTGTCTTGTAGTTGCTTGTGGTTACAATGCTAAGAACAGTCTTTTCAAATTCTTGGGTGAACTTGCTGTAATTACTCCTGGTTACACGAGTGATGTGATTATGTTTGCCTCTCTCTGTCTGAACCACAGCTTAATGCAGTAACATTACACATGCACGCAGGTAGAGTTTCTTTGTGTAGTCAGTCTTATCCTGCACAACATTTTTATTTTTATTTTTTTGTGGAACCAGTACTTTTAGCAGTGTTGATTAAAAACATGTTTCAGTGACCCAGATATTTAATTTATTATTAATTAATTTATACATTTTTGTAATTTTAAAAATTTTAATCTGTCAAGTTACTTTTTTACTAATGCCTTCATCTCTGAAAAAAACCATTACAGCCTAAAAGAACTTCTAATATGTACAGCAGCTGATGCTTTAACTTTAATCTTGCAGTTACTGCAGGAAATCTGACCTGGAATCATTATTTATAAACACTGTGTACATCAGATTTGGCTAATCTGTCATTCTGATAATAATGGTATTAATATTTAACACACAAGACTGTTCCTTAACTTAACTAAATGATTCAAGATTCTATTAATGATAAGAATAGGGTTTTTCCCCCCCCACAGTGTGGTAAGCTTTTAATTCTGACTCGTCCCCCTTGCAGGTGTTTGACTGGCAGGAGGAGCGACCTGTGGCAGAAGGTCAAAGCGATGAAGGGTGGAATCCAGTCAAAGAGAGGGGCAGGATCCAGTCAGATGAGTGGGTGACAGTAACAGCTACACGCATAAGAGAGGTGGATGTGGAACCTCTCGACTATGACCTGGATATCAGCCGAGAGGTACACACACATGTGACTTCAGTTAGAAGCAGCTCAGTGAGAAAGTCGCAGCATCACTAATACAGAGGTTTCTTCCTGTCAAAGAGTTTGAGGCTTGGTCCTGAAAGTTCCCTGACATGATTTTTGCTGTGATTTGGTGTTTAATGAAAAGAAAAATTCATTTGAAATAAAAATCTCTACCTTTCAAACCACAGACCAATGTGTGTGACTAACTGTTTGCCCAACATGCAGCTGTCCAAACCAGAAAAAGTTCTCATCCCTGAGCGCTACATTGAGTCTGACACCGATGAGCCTCTTAGTCCAGAGGAGCTGGAGGAACGTGCCCGTCGGGCTGAGCGAATCAAGACCCTGCTGGCCAAATCCAGGTAGATGGTGCTCATACCGAAGTTATACCAGTTGAAGGAATTTAGGGGTAAAGATGTCGTTTTTTTTGCACTTGGATATATACCAGGTGGGAGGTAAGGCCTTAGTGGTAATACATCAGATACATTAACACTTGTTTGTGTGTGTGCATGTCATTCTGTCTGTAAATATGGTAGAAGGAAAGGTTCAGTGTAGTTAGCGGAGCAGAGTGGGGTCAACAATCCACTGAAATTATCCTTAGGTCTTCAAAGTCAACTTAATGTTTTATTGGTTGACAAAAAGCTTTTTAACTTAGAAACTATGATTCTGTGCTGTGCATTATCAACACATAGAAAGTACTGTATAAAGATTTTAAATACATCATATTTTATATCTCACCTCTCCTTCAAGGTCAAATAAGGTCAAACTTTCATAAAATGTCTTTTATCTTAAAAACTATGATTAAAATTCTGCTGCCTTTGTTTGTGTTTGCAACATGTAGGAAATGATACTGGTTTATGGGGACTCTAAATATCACATTAGAGTTTGCATCCAAATATCATATCACATTTGACCTCTAACCTCACTTTTACGTTTCATGTCTGCCTTTCTTTTAACTGGACCCCAAAATGCGTAACATCTTTTAAGAAAGTACTGTCAAAGGAAAGAGAATGAATCCAATAAAAAATAATAAAGTTTGTGCTCTCTGAGTGCTTGTTATTAATAATCCCACAATCATTATACGTATTCAAAAGGGAAATTAAGTACTGTAAATGTACCAAACATCTCCTGTGTGCTTTCTGAATAATTTCCATAACTGTTTTCATGGTCGATAGGTCCATAAAGCTTCTTAGTTCAAGTGTGCTGTTCAAATCAACACTATATAGTCAGTCTCATTTGTGTCCTTTTATGCAGTGTCCAGAACATACAGCCATCTGCACCGCTGGACTTCACTGAGCTGGATTCAGCTCTGCAGCAGCAGGAAAGGATCATGAATGTGTCCCAGATGCTGGCTTCAGAGGCCTCGCGCAAGAGCAAGCTTGTTGCAGGTTAGTTAGACAAACATCCACAGCAAAGTTTTTCTCGACTGCACTTCTGAGCCTTCATGAACACATTTTAAATACCTTAACTTTTACTAGAAGCGCAAGTCATGCCTAAAATGAGACCACTGCAAAGTAAAGGCCAACCAGAAGGTCCTTGCTTTGCCGAACTATCCAATAAACCTCAGTTATCAAATGTGAACCTGATAACAATTCTCACAGAAAGTACAAAACAAAATCCTTTTTCTCGAGTCTCTCATCTGTTTTCGTTTGTGGCTGCCACTGTAGTTGCCTATGGTTACAATCAATTCTTGTTTTACTCATGGTTTAGTGGTAGTGGTAGACTTTTAGCAGGAAAAATCTTAGATCGACATCTCAGTCTGGCAAAGTGTGATTTTTTTCATTGTCCCTGGTGTGTAGGGACTGAAAGACTGGAGAGCTGGTGAGCATATCTGGTCCAGGTACACCTGCCCTGACCTCCAGTTCATGTTGTGTGAATTTATTGTGTCTGTTGTGTGTATGTCTAAGTATATGTTGTTTTGTCAGGGTAAGGAATGTGCACAGATTGGTGACAAAAGTTCTTGGGTTTTTTAAAAATCTTTATCTCTCCATTTAATACTTTTTCCCTAGAACATCTGTGGACAGTCCTGGTTTCTTTATTTCTGGGTGATATTCTATCCAAAGAGCCCCAGGGAGCAGGTTTCACATTGATATATTTGACTTCTATAATAAAATGTGTCTGCTAACCAAAATAAAATGACCCATTTTGAGCCTAAAAAAAGCCACTGTAGCCCAATGAACTCAAAGCTTGGATTTCCCTTTAACACAGTGAGAGCTCAGTGACAGCTGCTGACAAAACATGGCTCATAATTTATAAGTTATTCATAATTTATTGTAAATTTCTTGGCTGAATCCTCCTTTTAACTTTGAACTCTGCTGGAGTGAAGGGAAGCAAGCAGTTCATTAGAAATTCAAGGGAAATTGTTCCAGAAGACCAATTCGTTGATCAGTTGGAGCTCATCTCTAGTCAAAATCCGACTTTGTGAAACCTGCCAGATATTCCCCATCAGGAATCATTTCGAATGAAGTGGAGATGCTGCTTTGGTGAAACCATTGTGGCCTTTCTGATTCCAGTGGTGTTTTGGTACAGGTGGGCTGTTGATCTTTAAAAGCAGTTGATTGAACTGTTTGACCTGCATCAAACAGTTCAATCAAATGATGTCTTTTGTTTGGTTTTATGTTCAAAGTAATGTTGATAGGCACCTGATTCAGGGCTCCTCCACGTATGCATAAACTGTTTACAAGGGACATAATTTTTGAGGGGAAAATAATCCTACATCTTGTTTGCTGGAAATATGTTTGTATTCTGCACAGAATAATCTGCTGTGTAGACCTCAGGGTGGTCCTGTGGCCTATTGCACTGGGACATTGGAGACTTTGAGTCGTGAGGGTTGCTGGGTGGGTCCTCTGTGGATTGAGCATATTCAGGTGCCTCCCACTGACACTCAGATTGGGATTTAGGAAGTGTTGATGTTGGATCAGCGCCTTTGTTTGTTTTGTGTAATCTTTGAAATGTTCCTGAACAGTTTTGTGGATTTATCACTGTTAAAATCTGTCAGTGTTTTTATATATATGTGTATGTGTGTGTTTTGGTAATAAAATATGAGTGCAGTAAAATCTACTGATGAAACAACTTTTCTTTTTCTTTCCTCCAGCAAGAGCTACTGCAGACCACTGATCCACAGGAACGACCGGTGCAACAAAACGGAGTCTTTGTGAAAGGAGCTTGAACTGGAAGGATCTAATCATTGGAAGTGGACTGATTTACATATAACAAATGCCTTTTTTTAATGATTGAGGACTAAACACATTTTTTCAAGAGTTTTTCATTCATATTTCTGAAGTGGTATCAGGTTTTCTTGCTTCTGCAATTACACTGCACATTTAAGTAATTATTTTTAACACAAGTTAGTTGCTTTTTTAAACTCTACATTTACTTTACCTGTACTGTTGACATGAAAGTTTTAGCTGGATTTCATTTCAGCTGGATTTCAGTTTTAAATTGCAGCGAGATCACTTTGACCATTATTTATTGCAGTGTTTAGCTTCATGGGCTTCATATACTTTCCCAGCACTGTCACTTGATGATCCAGAACCCGTCAGTCATCACAAAAGCATTAAAAAATAATACAGTTTAACACATTAAAAGAAGTTATTACAAAAATAAATATTAAGATTGAAAATGTTTACTTGTCTTCTTTTTTCATTTTTAAAAAATATTATTTTCTGGATATATATTCATCAACTTAAGTTGAATAAAGCATATTAGAGAATACATATAAACATAATCTACACTCAACAAAAATATAAACGCAACACCTTTGTTACTGCTCCCATTCCCCATGGGATGGACGTAGAGACCTAAAATTCATTCCAGATACACAATATAACCATCCTTCCCAAACAGTGGTCACAAATCAGTCCAAATGTGTGGTAGTGGGCACATCTGCTATATTGCGATAATCCATCCCACCTCACAGGTGTGCCACATCAGGATGCTGATCTGACATCATGAGTAGTGCACAGGTGTACCTCAGACTGCCCACAACAAAAGGCCACCCTGGAATGTGCAGTTTTGTCTCACAGCAAAATGCCACAGATGCCACAAGCAATGAGGGAGCGTGCAATTGGCATGCTGACAGCAGGAATGTCAACCAGATCTGTCGCCCGTGCATTGAATGTTCATTTCTCAACCATAAGCCGTCTCCACAGGCGTTTCAGAGAATATGGCAGCACATCCAACCGGCCTCACAACCGCAGACCTCGTGTAACCACACCAGTCCCGGGACCTCCACATCCAGCAGGTTCACCTCCAAGATCGTCTGAGACCAGCCACCCAGACAGCTGCTGGAACAATTGGTTTGCACAACCAAACAATTTCTGCACAAACTGTCAGAAACGTCTCAGGGACGCTCAACTGCATGCCCGTCGTCCTCATCGGGGTCTTGACCTGACTCCAGCTCGTCGCCGTAACAGACTTGTGTGGGCAAATGCTCACATTCGATGGCGTCTGGCACGTTGGAGAGGTGTGCGCTTCACGGATGAATCATGGTTCACATTGTTCAGGGCAGATGGCAGCTGAGAATGTCCCAGTTCTTGCATGGCCAGCATACTCACCGGACATGTCACCCATTGAGCATGTTCGGGATGTGCTTGACCGGCGTATACGACAGCGTGTACCAGTTCCCACGAATATCCAACAACCTCGCACAGCCATTGAAGTGGAGTGGACCAACATTCCACAGGCCACAATTGACAATCTGATAGACTCCATGCGACAATGTGTTGCACTGCATGAGGCAAATGGTGGTCACACCAGATACTGACCGGTTCTGGGTCCCCAGACCCCCAATAGCGCAAAAAACTGCACATTCCAGGGTGGCCTTTTGTTGTGGGCAGTCTGAGGTACACCTGTGCACTACTGGTGGTGGTCAGAGGGCCCGGTGGCGCCAGTGTTTGGCAGCCTCGCCTCTGTCAGTGCGCCCCAGGGTGGCTGTGGCTACACTGTAGCTTGCCATCACCAGTGTGTGAATGTGTGTGTGAATGGGTGGATGACTGGATATGTAAAGCGCTTTGGGGTCCTTAGGGACTAGTAAAGCGCTATATAAATACAGGCCATTTACCATTTACTCATGATGTCAGATCAGCATCCTGATGTGGCACACCTGTGAAGTGGGATGGATTATCTCAATATAGCAGATGTGCCCACTACCACACATTTGGACTGATTTGTGACCACTGTTTGGGAGGGATGGTTATATTGTGTATCTGGAATGAATTTTAGGTCTCTACGTCCATCCCATGGGGAATGGGAGCAGTAACAAAGGTGTTGCGTTTATATTTTTGTTGAGTGTAATTTATTTTCCAACAATATTAAGCCTTCGTGGCAGATGGGCGCCCCTCGCTGAGCCTGGTTCTGCTGGAGGTTTCTTCCTGTTAATAGGGAGTTTTTCCTTCCCACTGTTGCCAAATGCTTGCTCACAGGGTGTCATATGATTGTTGTGGTTTTCTCTGTATTACTGTAGCGTCTTTACCTTACAAACTTAAGGCTTTGGCGTGTAGTTCTGATTTTACACTATATAAATAAAATTGAATTGCTTGGTGAATAGTGCAGTAGACCAGGACTCTAAGACCAGACGAGCCAACCTGAGCACTGCCTGGATTGACTAAAAGAAAGCTTACGACTCACTATCCCACAGATGGATCCTGGAGTGCTTGGCACTGTAAAAGGCTAATAGTATGCCGATAACATTCATCAGGAAATTGCTGGGACTGTGAGAGACCAACTCCAAGGCAATCACAGAAGTTACTATGAAGTGCAGAATACACCAAGGTGATGCACTGTCCCTACTGTTCTGCACAGGCCTCAACCCCTGAAGCTAGCTCGTCACTAAAAGTGGATATGGATATAGATTCAGAAGTGGAAGGACCATCAGACACTTTCTGTACATGGATGACATCAAGCTGCATTCCAGGGAGACATAAACGCACTGATCTATATCACCAGCTTCTACAGTGAGGACATCAGAATCTAATTTGGACTGAATAAGTGTAGACAAATTGTTGCAAAGGGAGGGAAGATAATGCGGAATGAATGCATGCTAGAAGGGAGTATACCAGATATACAGGACAGCTACAAGTACCTAAGTGTCCCACAGGCCAACAGGAATTCTAATGAAGATGCATGAAGGTCAGCCACAGCCACATATCTCCAGAAGGTAAGTCAGTTGCTGGGAATCCAGCTCAATGACAGGAACAAGATCCAAACCATCTGTGCAGCTCTACCAGTCATCAGATACTAGCTGGAATAATAAGCTGGCCACATGACGAGATGGATGCCACTGATGCCAAGATATGAAAACTCCCGACAATGCACAGAACTCCAGCACCCTGAGGCTCTAAGAGCAACAGAAGGAGGGAATATGTGGGGAGTGTCAGAGTCACAATACAAGATGAAACGGAGCATCTACGAGTACATCAGAAAGATGAGCTGCAGACAGATGGTGATAAGGAACAAGAGGAGGAACTCTTGTGGAAGCCTATCCCTGCATGTAATGTACCATCGACAGACAGAGGAAGTGGGTGACATCAAGAAATGCTACCGGTGGCTAATATTTTTTATATATGTAAATAAACTTAGCACAAAAGTAAGGGGGGTTGCGCCCATGAAAAATGTCCCAAATCTTCTCAGCCAAACCAATTATTCTGCTATTGACTCTTTTGGTGTTTATTAGATTGGATGACTAAAGTCTGAAGCAACAAAACACATTTGTTTGTGGTTGACTGAATATGCAAAATGACTCTACTGGTAATCTTTTAATCTGAAATGTATTTATTTTTTTCCTGAAGTAGTCTTCCCTCTGTGGATCCTTAAATCCTGGTACCTCAAAAAACACAGTCACCTAGAATGCAATTTGCAGTTGTGGGACTGGTGGTAATCCAGATGTGCACAGAGCAACAGGTTCCCCTCCAACAGATTTGTCAGAAGAACATCCACCAAAACTTGCTCTGAAATACAAGACAAGACAGCCCCCACTCATCCAGGCCATCAAATATCAGCACAAGTTTATTTGCCAAAATCTCAAATTCTTGTTTGTTTTGAGGAAGCTATAAGGAGTTGGATATCCTGGTTAACCCGCCCCTCCACCCATGCAAGAGCAAACTTTTACACAGAGAGTTTTTGCAATGCCTGCAAGTAAATATGTTTTCACCATCACATTTGTTCATCTTGTGTCATCACTCTCCTTGATGCAGCCTCAATATGTCCGTCCTCGTGTTCACCGTTAACCGTTTCACCAACTGCATGTGTGATGTACAGCTTGGTATACACTTTGTTAGAAATAGAGACCAGCTTTAACCTGATAGTCTTTGCTGTTTGGAGCCTACTTTAGCTGAGACTGGGTGAGAGGCACAGTACATTCTAGATAAATTTCCAGTTATGAGTCATCAATGAGTGGAGATTTTGACCTCTTGGTGGCAAAACTGCAAGAATCTCCTGTATCACCAGTGTATTTCCCTTGGGACTAACATTTTCCACCATCCAATTGGTTATTATCTATAACTGAATAATTACCATGGCATGAATTGAAGAAACACCCCGGTTAAGGTTTCATTAAAGGGGATTTACAGTTATAGGACTGTGCCTGAAAATCACAGAAACCATGAAGATTTATTCATACAGAACACTGAGAAGGTATCTATATCAACTGACATGTTTCTCTATTTCATTTGGAAGAAACCATCACAAGATGGGTACACTGGTCCCTTTATGAAGAATGTGATTAGCAAGGATACTCAGGCAGCCTGTGCTGTTTTAAAGATGCTCAGTTGGTGCCAAGGAGCCCCGGAGTGCCAAGTCAATATTTCCAACACCATCACCCTGAACCACTGACACAAGGCAAGATGGATCCACACATCCATGCAGTGTGTGCCGAATTCTGACTATACCATCCAGATCGCGCAACAGAAAGCAAGATTCATCCAGAAATCCTCCTTCTGTCGTCCAACTTTGGTGAGCCTGTGCTAGAATGTAGCCTGTGTTTCCTGTTCTTAGCTGACAGGAGTGCCACACAGTGTGATCTGCTGCTGCTGTAGCCCATCTGCTTCAAGGGAGGGTTTGACGTGTACCTCCGGAGATGCTCTACTGCATCCAGCACAAAACGTTATCGTAATAACTCTGCATTAGGACACAGGCCTGCATGTGGGCCTGAAAATCACAACCAGTATTTTCTACACCATTCTCTTCACTGATTTTACGGACTTCTTTGCGATCCACTCTGACACCAGATTTCTTCACTTTTTAGTCACATTGTGACTTTTCATTATTCCATAATAGATCAACCAAATCTGAAAAGAATGAAAATTTAAATCTTTACCCAAAATGGAAATTTTAAAGTTTTCTCAAATGAATTATTGGAAAACAAATGTGGTGCAGTTTTGCTGCTCAAGCTTTAATACTGATGCCCAAAACTGTGGATAGAAAAAAAAAATCGTGCTGAAGAGAGACAATATTTTGGTTTTACATTGAGACACTTAAAATGAGTGTAAAATTGACTTGGCTGCAGTTTTGAACAGAATGTTCAAAATGTATTTTTCAGTCCTATAAATCTCATATTCCACCACGGTTTTAACTGAAAATGATTTTTATTGGTTTTCAAGAAAACACAAAATTCTCCATTTGTATACCAATCAAAACTAATGCCAGGGAATCCTGTTTCATTCAGCACAATTCATGGCAAATGCAGTGACTGTTAAAATGTCCAAACGAAATAAAAACTTGATCATGTGGTACTGCCACTCAGCCTGCAGACTTCATTCTTTGACGACATGCACACCAGAGTGTAGTCTAACGATTGGCTCTATGATGGATGACGGCCTACCGTTCAACATTTAACACCAAAACTTACAAACATAATATTACAAAAACTAATTCCTCCCTGCCGGTCTCAACAGCATTACGAGGATTTCACAAAAGCTGCTTTGTAGTCGTGTTTCAGTTCCTCGTTCCTACTGTCCGGGCTGGTTTCAGACTCCTCTGAAGTTTTTTCTTCCGGCTCAGGATCGCTGCCTTTGTCCTGAGCTTCTGTGGGCTCTTTCTCACTGGTGGACTTCTCTGGCTCAGCTTCTTTTGTCTGTCCATCCACTGGTGGTGAAGGGATCAACTCTGGCTGGGTTTCAGACTGAGGATAAGAGAGCCAAAAGATGATTTACTTATAATTAGTATTAGTATGATATTACCAGTGTTGGGGAGTAACGGAATACATGTACTGCCGTTACGTATTTAAAATACAAAATATGAGTAACTGTATTCTGTTACAGTTACCGTTTAAAAGGGTGGTATTTAGAATACAGTTACTTTGTTGAAATAAATGGATTACACTGCGGTACTTTCCTGTTTCATATTGTGGCGGGTCAGGACTGTTTGGGTTTTGTTTGCTACGTTCTGTTGTTCCAGGTGGCAGCGTTACGGTTGCCATGGTTACAGGGTGACGCTCTCTCTCTGCGTGTTTCCTGGGTGATAGAGGCCTTTTTGTTGTTGTTGTGCTAAGCTAACAGGCAGAATGCTACCGGTATAGCTCTAAAGAATGTAGCATCATTGGCAGTGTAGTCCGTGCTGCAGGGAGAATGGACTGCCATACACGTTATGTGTCTGTGAGCGAGGGAGGGAGAAAAAGGGGAGTGGAAAGGTACGAGTTGTCATCGAGGAAAAACGGCAGCTGGAAGCATGTAAATATAATAATAACCACTTCAGCCAAGAAGAGTGCCTGACGAGCCCAGTTGTAAGTAAGCTATTAAGACTCGACTGTACGCTGTGTTCGTGTTTTCCTCCAAAAACAATAAGTTCCGTTGGAGCAGCCTTTCAACACCTCTCTCTGTCTCTCGCAAGCAAAGTTGACCCACACAACAAAGTAAAGCTATTTTTCGGCTACGAGCCGACAGGGACCCCGCCGCATTAGTCAGAGGTCCCTTTACTACAGTTCGGAGTCGCGGACCTTCAGTAATAGTAATAAATCACACAGCAATAGTACATTCATGTAGTTGTAAACAGCATGATAATATATTAAGTAATCCAAAGTATTCAGAATACGTTACTCTCATTGAGTAACGTAACGGAATACGTTACAGAATACATTTTGGGGCATGTATTCTGTATTCTGTAATGGAATATATTTTAAAAGTAACCTTCCCAACACTGGATATTACTTCTGTTCACATGGAAGCAGGTTGCCTGGTAACAGAATATCCCAAAAGTCCAGAGTGTAAACAGATGTGCCTGCAATTTGGCAGATATTTCTGCCAAATTGTTTTGTCACAAATTATTATCAGCAATGCAATATGCAAAATATGGTTTCCCAATTAAAATGGAGAGTTGTAGTTCAAAAACTTGAAATACAATTTAGGAATGTAAACATTTACATGAAAAGAAATATAGAGTTACCTCCAAATCTGTCAAATCTTAAAGTCTAAAGCATAGGTGTGAAACTGGCCCGCAGCCTACTTACATTTGGCCCGCGAAGCCATACCAAATTACTATCAGAGCTGGCCTACTGGTATTATACAGCTAATATATATATCGTTTAGTATTAAGCTTTGCTTGTTCCATATTAAGTTTTTCAGCAAAACGTGTTTGAGTCCATAAGAAAAGATTCATTCTTATATCTGGAGGAATAAATATATTTCAATAAATATTAACGTTATCCCGCGACTTTGTTCCAGTTTTGAATTTTGGCCCACTGTGTATTTGAGTTTGACACCCCTGCTCTAAAGTATTTAAAGTATTACAATTTGGATGCTCGGTATCTTCATCAAGCTGCAGTTTTAAAACAAACATGAATAACAAATCATTTAATTTCATGTCACTTAAAAATGATTTGAGTCATCCAAAGCATTGCCTGTTTTGTCATCTGAGATTCAGAAGAATAGCAAACTAACCAGTTAGAAAACTGAAACAAGATGCTTCTGATATGCAGCTGTATTGTATCTTAACACAGCTTACTACACCAGTCATCTACAACATCATAATAACCACTGACTACTGACGTGAATAACACTGAGCATCTCCTTCGAGTGCAAATTAGGGCTGGGACTCATTGGGTATTGGCACTGAAGTAATAACAGCAACATACTAACTGCATCCCTCTGTGGCTCTAAGGTTGGTTTCAATACGTTTTTATGCTTAGACAGTGAAAAAAAGATATGTAGATTTTACAGGATGCGCACATAATAAATTAAAGGATTTAGCATAACATCCAGTTATAATTAAAAGTAAGTGTTTCTGGATCTACTACACCTTTGTTTTCTGCCTTTTTTCTATATAGTCTAGCATGTATGACCCCTCACCTCACTGAAACCCAGACCACAATGTCTCCGGTTGCGTCCTGACAACTTCCCATCCATTCCCTGCTGGTACTGCAGCTCCAGCTGCTCATTGATCTTCTGATCTTCCTGACCTGCAGAGGAGACACCAGTCACAGCAGGCACAACCAGCCAGTACAGCTCTATCCAAGAATGGATAGACCTGTGCGGCGGATGTGTGGTAGCAAAGCCGATTTAATTGTTTTGGGCGTAAGGATGACACAGCATGTGTGAGAGGTGCAGGATGACAGTTTGCGAAAGCAGAGCTAATACCACATTTTCCAAAAACTAAATAACAAGCTTACCGCTGCGGAAGTGAGATGTTGACTTGTGGTCACCAATGACAAGACGCCCAGTGTGTTCTTTCTGTAAAACAGCAACAGTCCCACTTTACCTTAACTGTCACAACTTCAGGCAGTGAAGCATGAAGTAACAGGGCCTATTTTTATTTTGCTTTGGTCTGTGAGTCTCCAATAAAATGAATCAAAACACAAACAAACCTTGCCCGCGCCCATCAGCCGTAAAAACTTTTGTTTTCTCTCATCGCTTCCCAAATCAGCAGAGGCCCACTGTGTACCCCCATCCTGCAAAGGCAAACATTCTCATCATGTGGATGTTCAAACAAGAGCATCAAGAGCCAGACTGAATCAAAAACATGATTCTGATATCATTACCTTTAAAAAAAAGAAAGATTATTTTGAAACAGTCATAAATGTTTCTGATCAGCAGGGCTAGACGTCCCTTTTTCTCACCACACCTCAACTCACCTGTTTTTTTTGTTGTTCATTAATTATGAATTAAGTTGTGCATTATCTGCAATCCTGCTTTCAGTCCTGTTTTCATTAGTTTAGTTTATTAGCATGACGCCTGAAGCATTTTCCTGTTTGTTGCAATTTAAGCCACTTTTCAAGAAAAAATGCAAAGCATTTGATGGCTGAAGGTTGTTACTCATAGACAATAAACATGGCCTCATATCACTACAGCGTCATTATTTTGGGATTTTGCAGCTTTTTTTATAATATGCTCTTGCTGCACCACTGAGGTTTCTGTGAACCTAAACTCATCTCTGTTCACTCAGACATTTCTGTAACACGCTTTGTACCAGTGAAAGGGGAAATTCTAATGTTTTTCATTCTTTTAATTTTATATTCTATTATCGTCTCGTCTTTTGCATGTTTCATTTTTAAAAATTTATTTTTTTGTAAGGGATTTATTCTGTAAAACAGTGCAATATGAAACAAACAATGCATGTGTTATTTATCAATAATAGTAATTAAAATCAGGTTCAAATAGTGGTGACTTACACGTATCTCCATCGACAGCAATAAATGTGTCATAACTTCTTTTTTTTTTATATACACAAAATGATAATTACCCAACAATGACACCACAGTGACTTTAATATCTAAATAAAATACATAAGTAAATATTATCTGCTTACATTCGGGCCAAAACAAAGAGAAAACATAGTAAATATTATATCGTAGTTCATGTAATATAGTTTTGAGTCATCCTAAAAAGGGGAATGAGTTCAATAAACTTTCCTATTCTAACAATCACGCTTTGAATCCCAGCGTTAGCAAACCTGCTACAGCGACGCTAGCCGTTCCCTGGTGGTTCGTAGCTCTCGCCCAGGGCTAGTTTCGTTTTTAAGCGTTTTACTCACTTGACTGGGAGACGCCGATCGTTTTGTTCCATGCCTGTCCTCTGGAGAGCTCATTGTGAACGAAAACTTTAGAAAAATATCGACAAAATATCATGCCACCTAGCAAAAGCTAGCAGGCTATGTCAACAATCCTGCTATCCCCACTTCCTGTGCAGTCTTCTTCGTTTGTGTTGCTGCTGGTTGTGTCGACTCTGTGCCGCCACACTGCGGAGAGTTCTCCTCACAACAAAAACTCGTCATCAAATCTACTTAGCGGTTATTTCCTGGTCTCTCTCTCTCTCTCTCTCTCTCTCTCTCTCTCTCTCTCTTCTCTCTCTCTATCTATCTATCTATCTCTCTCTGTGTTTAGATAGAAACTTAGCACAAAAAGTGAGGCATTGTTGTAACAATGCTTCTTGACAATAAATCTTATACTCCTGGAAAGCCTGTTTACCCCCCCCCCCCCCCTTAAATGGTGTTATCACCTCTGTCAATTGTCATACACATTTACAACAGTCAGCCACTTCCTCCTCATGTTGGTCACCAGCTTGGTCACACTGCTGTGGTGTGGCATCCCATTCTTCAACTAGCATTTGTCACAAGTCAGCCAATGTGCTTGGTCACTCTGGAATAAACAGCACACCCAAACTGCTCCCACGAATGTTCAGTAGGGTTGAGGTCAGGACTGTAGGCAGGTCATTCCATCTTCTTCACTCCCAAACTCTGGAGGCAGCCTCTGGTAAACCCCGCTCTGTGGGGACAAGTGTTGTCATCCTGGAGGATAGCATTTGGCCCAATACTGCAGAGACCATATCTCTGCAATATTGGGCCAAATGATTGCCTCTGGTTGCAGAATCTAATCTCAATATCTCTGCATTGAGATTGCCTCCTGTGATGACAAGCTTAGTTTTTCAAGTGAGGGAGATGACGCCCTACACCATCACACTGCCTCCATCAAAAGTTGTTATGAGCCTTGACCTGTAGAAGACTTCCTGCGGTTCCTAAGTGCTCACAGATTGAGGGAACAGTCTTTTTGTCATGTCATTTTCTTGGGATGCCCACTTGATGGCCTGTTTCTGTCATCCCTCCTTGGAACTTGTTCTTTAATCTGGAGATGGTCCCCCCCCCCCCCCGGAAGTTGGCCTATGGCAAGGTTTTCAGGGACACAACCCAGCTACTCAACTCTGCTGCTCAACCCACAAATGCAGTGGAAATAAACAGGCTTTCCAACTGTATTTGATTATTTAATGCCAAGGAGCATTGAAATAATAATAATACCAATAATAATAATAATAATAATAGTAATAATAGTAATAATAATAATAATAATAATAGTAGTAATAATAATAATAATAATAATAATAGTAGTAATAATAATAATAATGATTAAAAAAAAATCCGCTCAACATAAAGTTTTTGTTGTATTATAATTGTATTTTATAATTAAATTTGGACAAGCTGGAGTCAGATGAAATCAGAAATTAAATAAACATTCAAAAACTGGAACATTTTTTTCTATTCATCAATGAAAGTAAATACCTGTATTTTGCGATCTTAACAATAAATAAAAACCCCAAAGTGTTTTGCTATTTTTCTGCTTTTTGAAATTTCAAACTTTGAAATTTCATGGACTACAACAGCAATAGTTATTTTAACATTAAACATATCGTTTTGATTAAAGGGCATACTATTGGATTAACTATCCACTAACATAAAAAAAACAAACTATTTTGGTAATTACCAATGCTGTTAATTTTAGGCCAGATATAAAATAAAGCTCACACTGAGTGGTTTCTAACATATTTATGTTTTTTATCTGATTAGTCATTTCCCTTGGAATCTCTTTAAACTAAAGCTTGAAAGATATTTTTCTACCGTCACATATTTATATGTAGCTGTTTTCAAAGCCGCCTTTGTGGGGGCACGTTTGGTTTAAAATTACGTTTAGGATGATCGACCTTCACTAAACCCGCCAAAAGGTGGCGCGAGAGTAAATATTATGAAGACCCAGCCCAGAGGCGCTCACACCTCTGACAGGACCTCACACTTCATTTTTGCGAAGGACAATCAACGAAGTATTAAACGGGAAACTCGTTCATGTAAATGGGCTTAAAACGCTGCATCCACCAATCTCATCCCCCTCATGTATTAATTTACATCAAATATTTTTTTTCTTTAGGAAAATGAAGAATAGGCCGGATCCTGATTTACAGATCTCTTTTATTATTTAAAAACAAACAAACAAAACAACTAAACAAAAAACAAACACACAAGAGAGAAATATTAATATGCACAATTTGATGTTCAAATTGATTTTATATATAGTATATAAAATAATGTATACATTGATTTAAAAAATATATTATATATACATATATATGTTCGTGTTATTGCAAAACAGAGTAAAAAACTTTCATTGGTATTTATTTACTAAAATGTCCCCCATCCCATTTTTTGATCAATATATTTTTTAATCCATATAAAACAAGCAGCTTAGCCTAATCACTGCGTGAGTTTTAGTTCTGGGTGATTTCTGATACAAAAAAAGAAAAAAAGTTTGCAAGGGGAATAAAATCACGGAGGAATCAAAGAAATCAAATCGCAATTTTATTCCTTTTTTAATCGCGCGGGTGATCGTGAGTTGTTGACCGGCAACTGGTGCGAGCATGCACGCACGTGCGCTCAAAGGCTGCACACACACACTGAAAGGAAAGGCTGGGACACGGGTGACAAGAAAAGTCAGGGGTAAAAAGTACCTGTACAGGAGTGAACAAGAAAAATATAGAATGGTTTACGTTTCATCAAACATAAACAAAGAAAGTGACACAGGCGGACAGAGACGGATAAATAGCCGAGGGAGAGAGAGGGAAGGAGAGAGAGAGCCAGAGGGAGAGAGAGGAGGGGTTATCCAGCCTCTGCCTCTTCACCCGACAGTGCCCCGCACTCTCACTTAAGCCGCCACACAGCGCCGGCCGGGAAATAACCTGAAATACTTTTGATTAAAAAGAATCCTCCGGGTGACCTCCGGTGTGACTCAGCGCAACTTCTGACGACGACGCCGAAGTGTCCCGGTGTACTTTCTGATCCTCGGCGGAGCGCAAACACGGAGTTACCAAAGTCCGCGACAGGCTCCAGCGATGGTGACTTTACGCACGGGATTTGGAAGCTGTTTGCACTGACTCCTGTTCTCGCCGCCGAAAACTCTGTCAGCGTCGCTCCCCCCAAAGAGTCGTCAAGTTTGCAAGAAGCACACAGCGCATGACGAACGACTGAATCCAGGTAAGACCCGTCCTGCTGCATCTGCGTGGAGGCGCCGGGACGGTCAGCCCGCGCCACCACCGGGGCTGCTCGTTTTGAAAAGTCCGTGCGCACTCCGCTTATCTCTTCTCCACAACAAACCGCGATGACAGCCGCAGACTCGGGCTGCAGGACTGTGCTTAAACCCCACAGCAGGGCTGTGATTGGACCGCATCACCTGAAAAAGTAACTCCGGGCTTTTAGAAAAGTTTGGTGCTGTAGAGCTTATAGGGAAAAAGTTCCGTAGTCATTTTTATTTGTCATAAATGACTCAGATTTGGATCCAGTCACAGAATTAGATTGCAATAGGTTTGTAATTAAGTGATAGTAAGCTTTGTCAGGAGCTCGCCGTCTGTTACAGTTGTTTTCACACTGTTTGTATTATGATAATACTGCAAATCGTTTTCACCTGTAATTATATTTATAACAGCCACTGTAAAACCGCGTGCTTGTGAGGAGAGCCTAAACGGAACATACATATTTAGATATTATATAAAATTAACAATAAAGAAAAAAATTCTTTAAAAAATGCCCAAACACACATTTTCCAATATTTTTCAGCGCATTTCCACCTTCTTCCTTTAGTTTGTGTAATCCAGATTCAAGGTTATTTCCAGACATAAAGGATGAAATCGTGCAAGAAAAGCAGGCTAAACTTCACCCACCACTACATCCCTGTCACGCACCATTAACAGAAATGGATTAGCGGTTCTGTAGCACCAGAAAATTGTTCTATAGGCTTAGAGCTCATTAAAAGACATTTAGAAAGAGGTCGAGAGTTCAAAAACTTTGCATAAGAAGTTTTTGAGCTCATTATCTTGAGTGATAATTCTCAAGAGCCCAAAACGTGAACTTGAAAGCAGCATTTCCAGAACACTTCACAGAAATAAAGCCGCTCTTAAAGTCAGCCCATCGCTCAGGTCGGCTGGAGGATGCGGGCTGCTGCAGTTTCAGCATTTTCCTCTCCGGCCACAGCGGTGGCCCTCTCGTCTGTCAACGCGAACGCGTCGGGTACTACTGCCGGACCTCTGTGGTCCTCGTGCGCGTTCACGGGCTCGCCGCACATCCACAGTGTACTGTTCCGTCCGTGGCCGAGACTGTGGTGGTGACCCTGCGTTTCCCCACTCGCTCTGGAATACAACCGATAGAAAAACAGACCACCGAGGCGAGAAACCCCGTCCTCAGGGCCTGAGCTGTTCCGGGGTCACGCAGACTGATCCTAGAAAAACCCGTGAGCCATAAATGAAAATAGACCCGCAGCACCAACACACAGATCCACCGAGACAATACAACCGGACAGGACAGCGTCCCGGGACGGCCCACGAGATAAGAAGTTAGTCCGTAAGTCTCCTTCCACCCCCTTCATCTTTTTCTTTACGTGGCTTTTTGCGTTTTTTCTTTTTGTACAGTGCATCTGAACTTTCTGGGAAAACACGAGTTTCAGTTTCACCTGACACTCGGACAGAGTGACGGCGCCGGTTATGTGTGAAGTTAATTGCGTGGGTGCATGAACTTGAGCCACACGGAGAGGGGGCAAGTTTCTTATTCAGAGCGGGGAGAGAGACCCGCTTCTCGGGCAGATCAGCGTGGGACCTTGTGTACCGTGTGAAAGCTTTTGGCCTCGAGTTCACGGTGGGGATGTGACAGAGAGTACAGGAGGACAAGGCACACGACAACGGCGGGCACCGACTGATAAAGTCACTTCAGGGTGTTCCCCGTATTTAGAGACACGCTACACCTCCGAGATAAGCCTCTGCTGGCCGGCAGATAAGGAGCTTTCAGAGAGGGAGAGAGAGAGAGAGAGAGAGAGAGAGAGAGAGAGCGAGAGAGAGAGAGAGAGATCACACGCGTGACAGAACGAGTTTAAAAACCACTGGAGAAGGAAGCCGAGTGTCCTGCTAACGGTTTTACTCATTCCTAAATAGCTGAAACCACATTTTCATCGCTTGTTGTTACGGGAGTTGTAGTAATAACGCGGAATTTCCCACTGTCTGCTGTAATTGTTAATTGTTTCACTCCTTCTTCCTTCCTTCTTTTTGTTTTTGTTTGCTCATCAAATCACTCCTCTATTCACGCTTAGAATCGCCCCAGCTTGACAGATCCTCAGGTTGCCAGTTTGGACCTGCCCACGCGCAATAATGACAATTTCCAACAGGTTGTTTAATTGTTTGGACTCTGGCAGAACTATTTATAACCCCCCCCCCCCCACGCACGCACGCACACGCACGCACACACACACACACACGGCCACCAGCCCTCCTCCTTAACTCTCTTGTAAGTGAGAGTGTCTGTCTGAAAAACAATCCGAGGAAGGGGGGGTCCGCTGGAGTCGATCTCCTGTGGTATTTTGTTTTGAGCAGGTGGTGCGAGTTGAAGTTCCCTCATAAGGTAAAGTGGCATTAGAGGGTCCAAATGGCAGACTTATATATAGGCTGCCAATTCAGCACATTGCTTTCTCCGCTGTCTGACGGAAGACCTGCGGCTTTTTTTTTCTCCTCCCCCTCTTCCTCTGTGGGAATCAGCCTCGACAACAGGCGGACAAGCGTGAACACAGCGGCTGAACAATGTGAAATGTCCATCGGATCTCGAGCAAGTGGGAAATAATCGTCACCCGCCTTATAAAATATATATAAAAAACAATTTGATTTAGTCTGTATAATATTTTTACAGATTTAAAATACAAAACAAATGTTTTAATTCCGTCCTTGTTTTTTCACAGCTATTTTTTTTTTAAATTTAGTTCTATTTTAATTAGCTACATCACACCATCATTTGATGTGGACAGTCACATTTTCTAATTACATCTTCCTCTGTTCACTTCATCGGCATGCTCCTTGTTTTAGCTGTGATTCAAGAATCATCACATGACATTTATTTCCAACTGAATCCTGAAATGTTTGAAAATTTCAGGTTTCACTTCTTTTTATTTGTCTCACTGTGAAGCGTTGAAAAATGGGCTTACTTAGAAATCCAGCATTAATTTGATGTGCCACATATACGTCTTCTTCTTCTTTTTTTTTAAGGATGCTGGGAGGCCTTTTTCCTGTGGTGTGATTCAGAGAGACTCTTTAGTGGCAGACAGAGGGCACAGTCGGAGGGGCAAAAGATTAAGAGATCTTACAGCTGTTAGAAAAAAGGGGGACAGAATAGAGTCAGAATTTCGGCACCAATCAGACACTTGCTGCAGAAGAGACCCAATTTTGATTTTTAGAATTTACTATAAGTTATATAAGTATATATATAATCTATAAGTTAACTCTCTTTGGCATTACTGTTGTTTTAGTTGCATATTGAGCTTAACATCTATCTAACATCTGACCGCACTGTAGCAGATCCGAACGTTTCCATATGTTGTTTTTTTGGAGGATGTCAGTCACCTTCATCGGAGACCCATCTCTTCACAATTTTAAGCCTGTGGCCAATCTGGAGAGTCCTAATTATTTGTTTTCAGGCTCTTTGAAAAAGACACCAGCCCCCAAATTGGACATGTGTTGTACAAACACAAATTAAACATTTAGCCGTAAGTATTTCTCCCTGAGTCCTAAGTGCATATTAGTCAGCCTATACTTATCTCTGGCCCAACGGCACACCCAAATTGCAGTGTTGCTGCTGAAAAAGAAAGGTTGGGGCCCCAGAGAATGAGCACTTGAAACATGCTGGCAGATGCCCATAAGTTTCCCAACCAAAGTGGAAGCTTAGGTGTGTTTGTGCGCACAGTGCATGTATGTGTATGCTTGTTTAGTGCACTTTCACATCTTTTGTGTTTTTTGCGCTTGTCCAGAAAGAAATCAGACAAATGTGTGACTAATTGTTCTCACGCGTATTTTCACTGATTACATTGTGTTTTTGCACATGAGCGTGCACCACGGCAGTGTGTGTGTTCTTGTAGCACAGTTAGGTGTGTATCCTATAAAAGGATTTTCAGTGTGTTGTATGGTGCGTCCTTGTCATGAATTTCTATATTTATAACAAGACTTTCTGCCCGCACGCATGTATGTGCCTTCATTGCGAGTGTGTGAATGTGGGCCTGACTGGATGGACATCCTGCTCTATGGATTCGTCCCCATGTTTCCACCATGATATAACCCTGGAAACAGCTTCTTAATTTTTCCCCTGAGCAGAGAATAACGGGGTGCCATTTTCATTCTTCTCTCTCCTCTCTTTCGGTGGTCTCGAGGTAACCTTTTCTTTCTGCCGGTGAATCTCCAGCACCTGCTCCCAGCCTTCCAATTTTAAAAGCTCAAAATAAGAGCTTACCTGACACATGCACTTCTTAATGACAATCTCCTCCATGCAAGCACACAAGACACACACTCTCTCGTCCATGTCACATTTTTGCATACAGTATGTAGTCTTTGCTCGGCATTATGGCATCTTCTCAGATTCACTGCGTCTCTTATTTTGGGGTTTCTTGATGCACAGAGGAGCTCAAACTTTCTCCATCTTCATCAGCTGTTTTCTGCCTGTTCTTTCTTTATGCATCGTGTGGCCAACCTTTGATGTCTGCAACATTAACATTAGCTCTTATATACATGCAAATGGATAGAGTAAGATTTCTAAATATGTGGTTTACACAAGCGCTTTGACAAATGGTTGTTGTACTGTTAACACGGACACAGACTAGGCCTTCTGCCTGAAGAGGAAAACTTCTAAAAGGTGGCTTCAATCCACCTTAAACCTCTTACTGCTTTTTTTTTAAACAAAAGCTCTTTTTAATCATATGATATGAATTCGTAAAACAAAAAACATTTGTAATTTTTTTGGTTCATTTTGAGATTTGAATGACTTGGCAGTGGACATGGCAGCATCGTTCTTGCTGCTCTCTTGCTTTTTCTCGTGTGGAAAAACTTACCATCACCGCTGACACGAAACAGAGAGCTGCCTTTTCTCCACGCTGCAAAAAGTCATTTTTGGAAATGTAAGAACTAAATTATTGAGGCAACATAAATCACCAAGCAAATCCAGCCTATGGTTTATACACATAAGAAGCAGTGCAGGATGGTATTTTACGTTAATGCTGAGACACTTTGTGCCCAGTTAAGGTATGTTTATGCATCCTTAAATGAAGCAGCTGTCATTCTGATTCCCCTGTGGAGACATATGTGTGAAAGAAAAAGTGGGATTTTATTTACTTTGCATTGTAGTCATGTTGCAATTTACAAATTAAATTGTGGCATCTGAAACAACCAGCTAACATTTTTACATTTACGTGATGACTACGATGTTAGGTAGTGAAAAGTGACTTGATGATGTTTTCATTAGGACAAAAAAGGGAAGAAAATCACATGAACTTAAATTTGTTTCTCAGAATTATGTTATTTATTTTGTGAAAAAAAAATCAACACAATTACATTACAAATCAGTAAATGCAAAAAACCCAAAGAAGCAGAAAAAAACAAAAAAACAATTAAAAAAACAGGAAGATATAGCATTTGATTTCTTTTATATACTGTAATGTTGCAGCAGAAGAGATTCGTCTCAGTAGTTTTTCAGTGTTGCTTATGTAAAACCCATCACTGTAACTTTATTGTTTCTTAAAACAGGCTGACTCATTGTGAAAAAGACATGGCTGTTTTTTTTCCTGAAGTTCACCAACCCCCTAAACTTCAGCACACGCCAGAAGTAAATGTCAAAAACAAAGAGTACATCGGGATAAGTTAGATGATTGTGGTTAGCCTTTATTTTTGGTCAGGCCTATCTGATCGCTGGCTTTTTGAATTTCTAATAAGGCTAGAGGGCTACCAGGTGACTGACACAAGTGCTCTAGTGGCTCCTTATCTGTCAGTCAGCAGTCGTGGCCTTGGACTGTAGCAGCAGAGGCAGCAGATGCTTTGGCAATTACACTCCTGATGAATTTACAGAAGAAGGAAATCACACAGAGAAGCACGTTTTTCAATTCCAGGAGGTTTTTAAGTCCTTCCTGGTCCATCGGCTTTGCTTTTGTATTCCCACTTTCTCTTTCAGCCTTTCAGCCTTTCAGTCTTCCTCTTTCTCTCCTTTCCTTTCCTTTTGGGTTACATTGAACACTCCAAACTAAAGGTATATGAAGTGGCTGGCAGTAAAGATGATCAGCCATGACCCAGAGATTGGAACTTTTGTGTTAAAAATGTAAAGAAAAAGAACTTACTTTCTTCTTTCTGTAAACCAAAAACACTGTCATACAAAAAAAACCCTGTGGCACTCTACTTTGTCATGACATGAGTCGTATGATTGGTGGGAGTCTTTGCTATTGTCTACACTAGGGCCATGGTAATTGTGTTGGTGTTTGTTATACTTGTTGTGATGGTGATATAAAAGTTCTGCAGATTGAAGTTGTGCAGTGCACAACTGATACTCTTATGTTTGTCCTGTTATTTTTTGTGTTTGCAAGGATTAAATGCCCTGTGTGGGAGATACAAACCCTCAGATGTTAATTTATCTGTGGTTCATTTTTATAATTTAATAGTAAAGCTGATCAAGAAAGATTTCAACGTTAATGATTAGTACTGGCTCACATCTTAAAAAAAGCAATGAGTCTTGGGTGGATTGTACTGTTGTAGGACTGAATAAAGGCGAGTGTCATTGGTAAACATCTCCTGTGTAGTTTATGCTGCTTCAAAATCAGAAGGGTGGGGTTCCATATCTAATTACTAATTATATCTAATAACAATTGCTGGAAAGTTTTATCAAGCCAATGAAAGTGTTTGAATATCTGTTTACACTTACACTTTTGTGTAATTAACAGCAAAGCTTGCTGTTTGTGGATTGTCATGCAACATAGGCCCCACCCCTCTGGCACACCCAACAGGTTAAAACAAACAAAAGAATTTATTTGCACTACCCTTTGATGAAACTCTGCTGTTGATGTTGCACAAATCGTTCCCAGGTGCTCTGTATTTATTTGCTTTCTTTCTTTCTTTCTTTCTTTCTTTCTTTCTTTCTTTCTTTCTTTCTTTCTTTCTTTCTTTCTTTCTTTCTTTCTTTCTTTCTTTCTTTCTTTCTTTCTTTCTTTTTTAAAAATCTGCTGATTTTTAATACAGATTGCTTCCAGGGCCACTTTAGTACAACACGGCAAGTTTCATATTGAACTTGCTTTGCAAGTCTGTCTGTCCAAGGATGGGGGAAAAAAAGAAATGTGTTGAAGTGTTTGTGGCAAGAGGAAAGTCCTCTTGTGCTGTCCATGAACCTTTCTGAGAGCATTTTGATGAACAGCTGAAAGTGGCAAATGATGCTCATACTGACAAAATAGAACCACACGCTACTGTGCATGTGTACTTTGGCTATAGGACAGTGCCCCACACACATTCATACTCAGACGCACATATGCATCCTTGGGCATACAACGCGTTTATCAAAACATACAGGGAGTGCTGTCACAACTTCACTGCTTTATTTGGCTCAAGCAAAGAATTTACTTTAGTTCAATACTTTGAAATTGAATTTACTTTAGTGTAAAAAACTAATTACAAACTATAATAATAAAACAAATAAACTGGAAACAAATTTACATAGTAATTAGGTCTATTTTGAAGAAATAGAGACATGGATAGAAAAAAGGTCTGTAGGATAGACAGTGTAAAATATGGATGTAGCCACTGTGACACAAAAGTTTGAGATGAATATTTTTTTTGTCTTTTGGTGTTTTGAAACCAGTTGTGACAAGCAGGGGGGTGGGACAGTTGAAATCCATGCTCATTGGCTAACGTTCAGTGAACTGGATAATCCTCGTTTCTGACACTTAGAATGACCAGAATTAAAGTTTTATCCATATGACCCAAAGCTTTATCCATCTTTTTATCATCTATGGTTTGTAGCCTGTTTTGTAAACACATATCATGATCTGATTGGATAAAGGAATGGACAAGAAAAACAAACAAGCAAGAAAAACTTGCATAAGTTCTTTTTAAAATAACTGGGTTATTTCCATAATGGAGAAAGTGTAAAAACTGTCCAAACTGAAGCAACAGAAACTCAGATGTGTTGAGCTTAAGTTGATGATTTGGGTCAAGTTTGAAAAATAAGGGAAACTATGTTTCCCACAGAAGTGTATCCTTATTAAACCCTTTTTGACTTTCACGACAACTGATGTAAAGATCGCACAGTGCCCCTTTAAATGTTCACTTATATTTGAGGTCATTTTGCTCTTGTATTCTGACCATAGTTATAGTTTATGTTGCACATTAGTTTTTTGTTTCTTATTTTGTTAAAATAAGATAATTTACGGCACAACACAGTAGATTCCACTGAGATGTCATTTCCGTGCATACGTGGTCATGAGTTATTAAATGTGAAATCTGAATCTACATTTTTGGTGACTCCGGGTCTGATCTGTTCCACTCTGCTCGTAATTTGCCCTCGGTGCTGTTCACGCTGATTAAGAACAGAATTCCTTTTTGAAAATTACTGTCAGTTATAGTTTCACTCTTAACAGCATATATCACAGTTTCCTTGGAAGCCAATCGGGACGTGCCTTTTCAGGAATCTGTAGTTTTTTGCCGCATAGCCAGTGTCACTCTATTTTCCCTCTCCTGGCCGCACAACCTGAGAGAGATTAATAACCTCTTTAAAGTTAAAGAACAAAAAAAAAGAAGAAGAAGAAGAAAGAAACAGCTGCAAACAAACCCAGGGAGGCTGGATTCTGGTTTCATGTTTACATTGCTTTTATGATTTGGTCCTTTCCTGCTCCTCCCATCTGCAGAAGCGTCACGCTGTTCTAAATGCAGGCTGGGTAACCTCCACTTTTACCACTAGTAGTGGTTTGGAGTAATGGGGCGTGGAAGCAGGGTTCGGGGTGCGAGGCCTCTGAAATGATCCTGTGGTAAAGTAGTGAGGGCCAGGATGACATGGTCCCACCCGCTGAGCCCAGGACCGAATCCAATTGGTCATCAGCCAGCTTGTCTACACAGGGCGTTGCCATGGTTTCTGAGCCATAAAGAAGTCTTTAATCGAGCCGTTGTCATCATAGGATGGTGGTGACCACTTGGGCTCAAAGTGGAGAGATATAGGCAGCAGTACAGAAAAAAAGAGAGAAAACAAGATATCAGCTGTGAGGCTCAGAATAGAAAAGGCAGAGCCCTGTCTTCATAACATACACACATAAGGATCATCCCCCTTTTTTAATGTGTGTATTTATTAACGACATGCTCTTGACAAGCTCTGCTGGCTCATGCCTGTTTGTATATGGCATGCTATGTTCTGTACATACTGTTGGATTAGCAGAAATGGGGTGTGTGGTGTTCAGCGATGACGAGATGCAGAGGAGTGGCGCTGGCTCGGGTATCGAGCTGACCGAGCTCAGACATCAGGTTTCCTCCACTCGGGCCAACGCATTTTAGATGGCTGGGTGGACAGCAGTATCACCTGCTGACATTTACGCTGGACGGTTTCACACACAAGAATACACACGATATGGTGACTGGTGTTAGCAGCACTGTGTGTGTTTACTCTGCTGTGAGCCATCAGGGTCTTCAGGAGCCCCACCTGTTGATGGTATCTAACATGAACGGCACATTTTGAGAGGAACTTAAATGAAATGATTAAACACGGCAAAGAAGCGCTCAGGGCAGTCGCACTGGCTCTGTGTGACAAAATGAAATGGCCTTTTGCCTCAGTCCTTCAAGTTGATGGTGCCTGCCACTGCAAGAGGGAAACATGCTGCCTCAGCAAGCTGTTTAGTATCATTCTGGAGGAGCTAACGCTGTTTCTCCCCGTTAAATATGGGAAACATACATAGACGGGCCTGTGATGTCACTTGTTATTGCTGGAGGCCCGCTGTAGGAAAAATCTCATTTGCCTTTGTTGAGCGCTGTAGTGAAAAGGAGCTTATGTTGTAAAGATGTTACTGTAGCTGCTGCGCCGCCCGCCACGTCTCTGTGTGTGTGTGTGCGCATGCCTGTGTCTTTAGCTGTCTCTGCACTACATTGTGCATCTAATGTTTGTTTTTCCTCACATTTGTGCAACTTTGACCAGACAATGGTTCCTGTACCTGTTTGTTTATGGCCCAAACAAAAGAAGTTAAGAGGCGGCCCTTTGTGCAGGAGATTTATGCATGACAGCGGCTATTGTAATTTTCATACATGTTTCCTCTGCCTGCCTCCTCTTTGATTTTTCATGTGCTTTGTGGACATGCTTCACCACCCTTTGTGCCAGAGAAGAAGATCTAACTTAGGGACGGTGACGATGGAGTGAGTCATGCCGCGGAGAGAATGAAATATTCAGCAAAATCTTATGGAACATAACGGTTACATGTTGGGATAATGATTTGTCAGAGGTCGCATCAAGTTGCTAAAGTTCCACCTCTAAAGTTCGTTGTGACGCCCACAAGATGTTCCTGGGATGGTGCAACCCAAATGCAAACGTGTGCACGTGTGTTAACCCGTGATTATTTTTTTTAGGCTGAAAAGGAAATTTTAAGTCTAAGAGAGGTAAACTGAAAGGTCAAAAAAATTTACAGAACTGTGGAGAAATAAAGTAATAAATGTTGACATCATGGTTTAGAATTCTATAAAATAAAATGTGTGCATGAAAAAAGAAAAAAGAAAGAAACATTTTACCACAAAGTAGCACTCAGGAGCAGTGTGAGATGGTGTTTTTCTTTTTGTTCTGGTGATGAGATAAACCGTATCTTTGAAGCGGACGTATGGAGAAAAGACAACTGGAATAAAGTGGTTGATATTTATTGCCACCGCAGTTATTCCCGTTGTTTTTTCTACCAATCCTGACGACCACCTCCTCCATCTCAACAAGTCTCCCGTCACATTCAGCTTCTTCGTGTTTTACGGAGCAGCAGATTTGTGTGCTGTCCTCTAAATCATTTCCCTCTCTAGCAGATTGCTCCCCACTGGAATATTGGCCTGACAGCCCTTTCCCCCCCCCCCTCCTTCTACTTCCCCAGTGGACTCATTTACATTTATGCACGCAGCAATTAATTACAGACTGGCGCTGGCCTTGTAAATTAGAGGGAGCTGAGGTCGCCCTCATTAATTGCCCCTGACAGTTAAAGCCTTGTTTGGGTCGTGACAAGGTTGACTTTAGGCCGGGACACTGGAAGCTTTGCAAAGACTGGCGTGTCTTCATGCATCTGATATCATTTTGGGGTAAATTAACATGTTTCTTGATGACTATGTTATTGTGTGCTAGTTTTTTTTCTCTTCTCTTGGACACAGAAGCATTTTGCAGTCTCTGTGTTCTTGGCATCCAGAGGTCACCATTCCATTCTTTGTGTTTTGTCTTCAGAGTAATGTCTTGTGTATTCTGGGGGTCTTTCATCCAAATGCTTGCGTATGGGAGTTTTCAATAGGCCCAGGAGTCAAGCAGGCAACTTCTCACGGTTTTGGCCTTTTCATGCGAAGACGCTCCAACTTCTTCCAGCTCCTTCCTTCACAAGGCCCTCCTTTCTTCTCTGTCACGCAGCGATGTGTTTGTGCATACCTCACCAGCTCGACAAAAGAAGGGAGAGATCCTATTCACTTTTGCCTTTGACATTCACCTCTTGTTTTTACAATCTTTCCAAGGCACGCTGTTTGCACAGTGGAACAGGCTTTGTCTTGAAGAAGCGGGACAATGGTGAGCACCATAATGTAATCTCCTAAGGGTGGTGAGCAGAGGGGTGAGGTTTAGACATATGTGCTGGCGCTTGCCCCTACCGTCCTCTGTCTCCCTCTGTCTCCCACCTTTAACTTTAGCAATATT
Organism: Diplotaxodon limnothrissa; assembly: GCF_057381915.1. Classification (NCBI taxonomy): domain Eukaryota; kingdom Metazoa; phylum Chordata; class Actinopteri; order Cichliformes; family Cichlidae; genus Diplotaxodon; species Diplotaxodon limnothrissa. Next base: position 23,271,344 of record NC_140602.1, read on the forward strand.
TCATGTTAACAGCGACTTGGGAGAGAAATGCGTGTTGTCACTTAAGCTTCTGTAATGTTCGCCCAGGTATTCCGTGAAGGGAACACAAAGGCTTTTCACTCATGCAAACATCCCCTTCCCTTGTTGCACCTTTAAAAAAAAATGTAAAAAAAATTCTGTAGCAGTTTGGCCACCCACGTGCAAGACTTCAATCCTTTCTTCTCCTGCTGACATAATAAGGAAACATTATCCATTCCTCGACTTAACTAAATGTTTTAGCAGTCTAAAACTATCTATCTATCTATCTATCTATCTATCTATCTATCTATCTATCTATCTATCTATCTATCTATCTATCTATCTATCTATCTATCTATCTATCTATCTATCTATCTATCTATCTATCTATCTATCTATCCATCCATCCATCCATCCATCCATCCATCCATCCATCCATCCATCCATCCATCCATATTCCCTTTATTGCTTGAATATCTAGGTGTGTATAGTTTAGCGAAAGGCAGGAATAGCAGCACATTGTTTTGCTTTAGGGCTTGTTGTACAAGCTACGTTGTTTCATTTAGGATGTCACGCTTCAAGGACAGAGTAAAGAAAGCAGCAGTATTCTTAAAAATTGAAATTCATAGAACAAATAATTTGTGCAAAAGTTTTTTTTGTCAAACTAATATTTGTAAACTGTGATGAATGAATCATACAACCTCAGAAGCACTGTCTATATGTCTGTCACAGTTTCATAGTGCACAGATTTAAGAGTTCAGTGCTAATAGTTGCACACAGCAGGTTTCCCTTCTTACGGGCCCAGAGTGAAAATACTAAAAAAAAAAAAATCTCTGAAACATTACAAGGCCTGGATGACATGGCCAGTGGCCCTCAGAGAGGCAGTGTGCGCTATAAGTGCATCATTTATGGGTCAAGTGAACCTCATTTTGGTTTAATTGCCCATATGATTAGCTGGAACCATGCACTGTTTCCTACGGTGCAGACATGGAAGTGGCAGCACAGAGCCTCATGCAGCGCCACGCTCATTGAGAGCGCTTCCGCCTAATAGAGTTCCATTGTTCTTTCTCCAGTGTGTCCACGATTGCACAAGTGGCATTGACAGCTGCAACAAGACAACATTTGGGACTGCGCATATTTTATTGCGTGAATGCGTGCATTCATTGTGCAGGTGCTGGCCTCGCTGTGAACATAACACAGGGTATCTTCGTGCACGGTATTGCTCACCTCTTTTTCTTAAAAAAAAGTTCCCTAATGCAATGATGTCACAGCTTTGGTTTTTGTCTTTTGTCTCAGACCTTTTGTTTTGCTGCTTTCAGTATCTATTGCAAATATCAGACACTTTCCCCCCTGCAGCTGGCTCAACTGTAGGGTGACATGTGCCATTTTACAGCTGTTGGACAGTGGGCCAAAAAGGTAGCTGTTACTTCCTGCAGTTGTCAGGAGAAGCCTGGAATGGCTCTATAGCCTGGATCTCCTATGTCAGGTCCTCCCTGAGATGAGGATCTGACAAAGTGGTGAAGAGCAGCAACTGAGCATGAGTGTGCAAGCACAACGTATTAAAGGAAAAAATAAAAACAGCCAGTGTGTGTCACCTGGTCTATAAACGTCCATTTGAGTGCTCACTGCTTCCAGCGAAGAACTGGGTAAATAATTCCTGCATTAATTTACTTCAGATGACTAGCTCTCTTTTTGTTCTTTTATATTTCAGGCTCTACAGTACACACATTTATAGCAGATCCGTTGGGTATAAGCACTGTTTACACATTGCATATGCACATGTGGACATGTGCAGAAATCCTGCAGAAAACACGCACACCAGCATAAGCCAGTGGGTCCTTACACACAGGATTTTTGCTGAGTCTGTGCATTTTTTGCGGCAGTGCTCCTCTACTGGACAGCCAGCTGTCTCTCCGATTACCCAGCATCCTCCAGGTGTCAGATCTGCCATCTGCAGATGAGTGGCAGGGTGTGTGGACGGAGGAATGACGGGGGAAAAGAGGGAGAGAGAGAGGGGGGGGGGGGGGGGGGTTAAAAAGAAAGAGAGGAAACAGAATAACTGGTTCTGCAGACATCTGGAACGTGTTCAGACGGGTCAGCGAGAGCTGCGGAGTGTGAACGCTGCTCAGGGGAATCCAACTCGCAGTCACTTGATTGAGAAAGTGGCTTTTTGAGTCAGTGGCTGCTCAAGGCAAAGACAGAGAGACACACAAAGAGAGTTGCATCTTACAGAAATGTTTGCAGGGATGTTTCACCAAAATGTGTTTTTACCCATTATTTGTTATCAGTTTTATTATCAGAACTTCTTTGATTTTCTCCGTTCAGAATAAGATTCCGATTTAATTGTGCCCTGAGAGAAAAATGCTTCTACGAGAGAATGATTTGGCTGATTAAAGACATGAATAAAAGATCATATAAGCCCAGTGTTTGCTTTTTTCTTCGTTGTTCTCAATTAGGCTCAAATGGTAGAATCAAAGGGGTGTTTGTATGGCCCCCTTTGTAGCACTTAGATGCTGTGTTTGGGTGACTTGATGATGAGCGGCATCAGAAAAATGCTGCTTTGGTGTGTTTAATTGCTTTGTCTGTCGTTGTCTGCACAGACTCTCTCTTTAAGAGCCTCCTTATCCTGGTCAGTTCTTTCTTTCATAAATTAATGACCTTCCTCTCTTAATTATGACTATCTCTCTCTCATCCTGGGGCTCCCTCAGAGTGATGACTCACTCCATCCTGATCATGGTACCTTCAAAGTGTTGTCATTATTTGTTATTATCCGGTTTAGCAAATGACTGCTTGTGGTTTGCACTTGTGTGTGTGTGTGTGAGTGAGGCTATAATGAGGCTGACCCCCGGTTAGCTTCGGGAGTGAGAGTGGGTTATTTTAGGAATGGTGAGCTGTCCACCTGATGAGAGATTTCTTTTCCGTGCTCTCGCTGGAATCAGCTTTTAAAAGAAAATATCAGACATCGCTAACCACATTAAGACAGATTTCAGCCAATTTCTTCTTCTTTTTTTTAAACTTCAAAGTCGCGTACAAGAATCACGTTGTTTGTCATTTGTTGGGCTTTGCATGGCTCAGTGTGCGCCGCTGTTTGTGCAGGGGAAAGTGCTGCGAAAGAAATACACTGATCCTCTGTTGGGTCTGCCGCGGACTTGATACAGGAGCTCTGTTCTGTCATGAACATCCGCTACAGAGAGCTCCCAGGTGGGGTGAGAGTGTTCACTGTGCTCCAAGAACAGATCCCAATTCAAATTTTCATAGTTTGTCAAACCATTGCTGGCGTGATGCAAAAAATGTAGCACTGAAAAATATTTCCTGATTTGCATGGCAAGGCTGTCGCCCTGGAGGGTCACATAAAATGTCATTTTTTATCTCATCATAGATGTTATCTGACAAAATATTCCTTGTTTTTGTCTGTTTTGCTCTATTCTAGGTGATGTTCATGAATTTTAAAGTGCATCCTTAAGTGTGAAGAGGGTGTTGGAGCTGAAGCCTCTTATTTCTGTAAGTTTTCCTCATCCACTGACATGACAAGTACTTTCTTGCACTGTATCACGCCAGCTTCTTTGTGATTTTGTGCCACTGCTTGGCACCTCGGATAACAGCTTCAGTAACAAGGCAGATGATAAGCTGTTGCAGAGAAAACACTATTGTTTTGGCAGAGCAGCACAGAGCGGCTCTCGCTGGTGTTTGAACATGCCAGGTTTTGCACCAGTGGTTGTGTTACCTGAGTTGCGTGTGTGTGTGTGTGTGTGTGTGTGTGTGTGTGAATGCTAGCCCATGTTAACAAAACTGTATCCAGCTATTTGCTTGTCAGCCACCTCTCACTCCTCCGTTGCTACAGACAGACTGCTTTTGATTTTGTTTCGCAGCAAATGCAGACCTCCACTCCTGGTAGTGTTCTGTCCTGTGTGCCCTCAATTGCCGCTTTCACTTGGGTGAAGAAAGGGGTCTTTTAAAGGCTCCCACAGGCATCACTCCAGGAACCTCTCACTGCTGGGACCTACAGTGTGCCTTTTAATGGACTTTCTCTCTGTGAGCAATAAAGATTATATCTGGAGTCAAATAGTGCTGCAGGTAACACTAGCCTAAATTAATCGGGTGAAGTCGCTGGGGCTGATCTCAGTGGTTTCAGCAGAGACATATGAAATGTACAGATGGCAGAGGTTGAAGAAAAGAGTGATCTGACCATCTGGCTAATCCTCCTGTTTAAGAATACCTATTAAGGCCCTGTCTAGTGCCCCTTGTGTCACTGGTAGGTCAGATCATCTTTTATCACAAACTAGAACTGCAGTTTGCTACCTGGGTATGGGACCAGTGCAAGAGGTCACAAGATAAATAAGCCAGGTTACGGATGGAAAGAAAGATAAAGAGAGAAGAAAGTGGTTAAGAAGATGGATGGATTGATTACTGAGTGTACTTACCCCTTCATCCCTCTGAAGTATGAGTAAAAATCAAAGAAAGCACCACTTTGGTTAAACTAAAAAGAATGATCAACTAGAGCAATTTAGGGAGCAATATTGTGGCTCTGTGGAATCCTTTCACAGATTTTGTTTTGTCATAGATAAAAGCGCTGAAGTAAGGAACTGTATAAAGATTGGGGGAAAACACCCAGGTGACTTAGGCTCGCTTATAATTCTATCAAACATCCTTAATTTCATCAGCTGATTTGCAAACTCAAAATCAAATTATTCTGTCTTTTAACATGCAATTGCTTTTCAAATCCAATAACATAACGGTAAGATGACAAGTGGACCCTCGTAACAAAATCACAGTCTTTATTGGGTACCAATCCTGTCGTGACAGCGATGATTTATGGCATCTTTGTTTCACAGGACTTTGGAAGGAAGAGGATGTTGTGTGCTTGAGTTACAAAAATTGAAGCCTTAACTTGCTATAAATATCCAGCGAATGATCAGAAGAGCAGTTATGTGTCTGTGGCGTCACTGGGCAGTGCTCCAAATGTGAAACAGGATAATGTCGATTATTGCGTGTTCACATTTAGTGTGTGGAAAACTACATTTTTCTTCTTCCTTTTTCGGTGAATCCAAAATGTTTTAATGCTCCATAAGGGAATTAGGATCAGAGCTTATATACCCATAAACTGACACACCATGTCCACGGCACGGGATTTCAAGCTGTAGGCGATATTAGTGTGGTCTTCTGAAAATCTCAATCAGAGCCGTAATGAGCAGTAAGGAAGACCACTTTATGCAGAATGATAGCCCTGTGTTCAGAGCTCTGTTGTTACACATAGCTGCTGTAATAGAAGTCATTTGCAAAGAGTTAGACAAGTTACCAGACAGCAAGCAGCTGTTGGGATGATTCGTAGTAAACAAATGAGCTAATAAGCTAATGAACCCACTGAGGTTACCTGTTTGGCCTCCCCCAGGAAAATGTCCTTATCTGCTCCACGACATTTGACTTTAGCTTTGTGTGAGAACTCAGCTGCATTACTGCTAATGGGCAGCATCTAACAACATTTAGTGTTGCTTAGTTAACATTACGCAGTTAACCTCATGTTAATCTTATGTTAGCAGAACTCTGTTGTGTCCTCTTCAAGTTGTACAATTAGTTTACTGTTCTGATTCATCCACACATATGACTTTTCTGTGGTGGACAGGATACCTTAAAAGGACATTTTCAGGGATGGGAAAAGAGAAGTGAACTGCTAGAGTACATATGCGTGAGTGTTATGTATGTTGTTGTTTCCTATATGTGTTTGTGCTTGTATGTGCGTTGGTGTTTTGCACACTCATGCCTCATCAACATCCCATCAGAGACCCATCTGGTTTTCTTTGAAGAGGCTCGTGGAGCTGCAGCAGCCCTGGCTTTAAGGCAGGGCCAAGCCAGCAGCAGTTCCTCCCCACTTACACATAAGTCCATGGTGCAAGGCCCTCTGCCAGTAACATTATAGACCGACCCTTGTGGCTACTTCCCAAACCACCCAAGCTCATACCCCACTTTCTCTCTTCTATTGCCCTTGAAATGGGGCCTGCTCTAAATATTATCTCCCCCTGTGCTTTATCCCTCCGTTTATCCCTAAGTCTGCAGAGAGAAGAAAGGAGCCGTGGGGCTTAGTCACTTTTTCCCTTCTCTTCTCCTCTCTCCAAAACCACAGGCAGCGGCAGCGGCTTCCTGGAGATGAGCGCTTTTGTCTGTTGTGTGACCGCTGTGGCTTTAGGCAGATCCTCCTCTGATGAGGTAATGCGCAAGCTGGATGATCAGGCAGAGGGAGAAAGTAGGGAGGTGTAGGAGAGGGACCTCAGTTTGGATCTATATTTTAACCTTTGATTTATCGAGCTGGTTCTTACATCCACATCCTGCTTCACATGGAAGGCTGTTGACTTTAATCCCTGGATCAGAGACACAGTTGGCAAAGTTGAACTGCAGACTACTGATGAGTGGCGAGTGTCTGTGAAAAAAGGTTTAGCACACGGGAATATTTCTTGCATTTCCTCTGCTATTGGCTCCATTAGTAATCAGTAACTCTTTATCATTTTGGGAGTTTGTTTCCGCAGTTGCAGCAAAAAATATTCATAAATATTTGTTGCTGCAAAAGTTACAAAATCATTTTGCATCAATATACAGAAACATTTCAGTATTTGCAGATATCCAGATCTTGTCTTGAACTGGTGTGAAATGAAGCAACACTTTCATTATTCCCATTATTCACTTTGTGTTTCAGCTGCTACTTAAGAATTTCTTCATAGATTAAAAAAGGTGTCAAAGGTTTTGTGTGATTTTTATGTGCAAATTTCCACTCAAAAAAAAAAAAAAATACTGGAAAGGAACCTGCTCATGGTTATTTGCATATGTGTCTGGACTGTAAGTGTTTCCAATGCGTGTTTGCCCATTTTATCTTTTTTTTTTTTGGTAACTGCTGCTACACTCAGACCTCGGGCCTCCTGTTAAGGAGTGCCAGCAAACTCACTGACATTAAGAATGATTGGTTTCTGTTTTACCTGCCATGGGTCATGGAGGTCTGAGGCCAGGGTCAGCCTCTCTGTTGTGGTTTGTGCTACAGGAGATGTCACCGGGTCCTTAGATCACAGTGATCCAGCGTATTATTCTCTCCAGACAATATGCTTCTATACCTCTTTGCATTCTTGAACATGCCGTAGCTGGAATGAGGTGTTTTTTTTCAGCTGTTTGGTTTCCTTCAACACTTCATTAAAAACAGTGGGTTTTAAATACCTTGTGTTTGAATGTTGTGTTGACTGTGTAAGTGGAAAGAAGGAAGGTCAAAAAGCAAACAGCACATCTGCAACAATGGCTCTCCTGCAGTGCAAGCACTTGCTGTTAAGAGACTTGTCTCAGCTTTATATTTACGATCAAAATTTAAGCAACCCTGAATACAGTTCACTGCAGCATCACACAACAGCATAGCAGCCTCATAATTACAGTATTCTCATTAAAGTAAAATCCTGCATCTCATTTGAAAGCTGCCATCAGCAAAAATTAACTTGCCCTAATGGCCGCTGATTGCATTCCTGCAGTGGCCAACCCCCTCCTCCAAATTTAGTGATCTGATCATTTAAGTACATGCTAGCATAATTGAGGTCTCTCCCTTGATTAGATTTGCGCCAGCTTTTAACAAAGCCTGCTCGAACTTAATCCAATGACCCCCATTGTAGCAGGAGAGGATGGATGACATCGCTCCTGGTTAGCGTCAACATCAACCGTGCCGTCGAGCAATTAGAGGCCACGCTGATAAAGTAGCTGGACAACTATAGCTAATGATACAAATGTTCTCAAAGCTCGTGAGACAACAAGCTGAAAACTGAGCCACGTTTCATAATCCATTCATCTGACTTTATACACAGAAAGTTTTCAGAAAGGACTTTGAAATGAGAATTTAAGTTCAAGGAATCACTTCGGTTTTACAAATAACAAGCTTGTTATTCATATTATATTAGGCATGCAGTAGTAAGACAGCGCCTTTCACTGTAATAAAAGAGTCCTTGGAGTAAATTTGAATGTTTATTTAGTACCAAACAAAGGCTTACACCGACTGGAGCTGTCAGATTCAAGCAGTGTCAGTGGTTTAAGTAATGTCTCTGAGTTTTAACCAGCTACACAACATTCTTGTGTCGCAGGCCTGACCCACTGGGACTGAAACAAGCAGTTCAGCAGGGCATAGATGCGCTGTCTTTGGCTACTTCTTCTGATGACACCTGCTTGCCCATAATCACAGTTAGAGACTAAACCTCCTGCTGACCTGTGGCTGTGTGTCGCACGTTAAATCCTCTAATCTTCTCCTTTGTTCTCTGTCACCCTCGATTAGTTATGTAGCAAGAGTCAGCGAGAAGAAAGTATGTGCTGAGTTTCCAAGTACATGCCTGTGCTCAGATTAGTAACCTTTAAATGCTCCATGCATTTATGAGTCTTAGGAGCTTAACGTTGGTGTTGAAAAACAATTTTTTTAAAACCAAAGGGGCTCAATATACACAGGTTCCATCTAACGTTGTAAACTTGATGGTGAGAAATTATGACTGGCTGATGTTACAGTTTTTTTTAATATTTTGAAAACAACAATAATAATTAGCATTTTAATCATGAAAAAAGTTAGAAACTGACACAACCAAAATGTTACAAATGCTACATAAAATTAAAGCCTTCATGAGTGACTCCATCACACACATTCACCTGACACAGAATCGTAGCTGATGTTTAGCTTCATTTTATCCTGCAGGCGACTATATGCAGTTAGGCTATGTCCGACTGATCTTATGATATAAGCGTCTTTTTAAGTACTGTGAGGGTTTTGAGGGAATCAAGACTTTGTTTATTGCTTCTTCCCATCTATTCTGTGTCTGTAAACCCTCTTCTATTCTTAACAATAGGATTTCACTATAAGTAGGTCTGGACAAGTTGAAGCTCACCTGTTCAAGCTGTAACTAATCATAGGACTATCTTGGCCTATAAGGTGACACGGGATGAGCAGGCATGCTGGTATGTAAGGAGGAACAAGAAATAACACAAGCAATTTTTGGATAGCAGCCCAAGTTTGTGAAAGGCTGTTTTCGAAATCAAAAGTTGCTTGATTAGCAGTTTCAGGATGTTTTTGCAATGCTTTTCTGATGCACTTTACTAAGTTTAGGCATTCAGTACAGGCAGACGAAGCATAGCAGGCCGGAACATTTAAATTGAAATAACTCAGAGTATGTACACCACCTTATCGAGGTTTGTGTTTTCAGGCAATTGACAAAAGCTGACACACAATGCGATAATTTACGGGGGTAACAATGCTGTATTATGTATACCAGAGACACTTAAGACTGAAGTAACTGGGAAATGAATGCAGGCCAAATTTATGTGCTTGTGTTTAAGAGGGCGAGCAGCTCTAGAGCATGATTGTCAAAGCCTTTGGATAAGGCTCCAAAATACTTGGCTCCTTTTCAAATGCCGGTTTGCTTGCTGATAATAGAGACAGATTTTGATGCTGCTGCCAGTTTGTTGTTATATAAAAAAGATACACGCTCAGATATGCAGAAAAAAAGCGTGCCACACAGGCGTCACTGAAGAAAAATACACAAATCCAAATGATTTATCGCCTGGATGCTATTAATTTAACCTATGGAGTCTTACTCAATAATTAATGTCTATTGGCATATGACCCTATATGCCATACAGTAAACAGCATGTCTCATAACTATGTATGAGATCTTTAGTTAGCTAATATATGGCTGAAAGGCTCAGAGACAAGCCCTGGGTCTTAATAAATCAGCCATATCTAATGAACCCCCTAATTGTGATTTACAGCCTGCATGCCCAGTGCTGTGATGGAGAGTAAAACAGCTGTACAGAGAGAGAGAGAGCGAGCGTACAGAGGACGAGAATCATCCAGTGGCACCAGGCAGAAAAGAAACTCTGCTGTATTAAAAACATTGCTCCCTTCCAGCAACTGTGAAATTCTTGTGTGGGTCCCGTGAGACCTTTGTCCAGATATGTTACTTAATGCGATAAAAATCAAGCAGCTGGACGAGTAACCGTCACATTCAAGTCCAACCACGAACTGAGAGCAAGCAGAGAGGGATATTTACACACTCGCATAAAGCGCTCCACCCAATCCAAGTTCTTTTTGTAAATTATTTTGATTCATTGCCCGTGGTTACTTTGCTTTCCAGTGGAAGACGTGCTATAGCTCCTTCTTCTTCTTTGTGTCTTACTGCTATACTTGCCTTTTCCTGTCCATTGCAAACTAACTGAAAACATGCCTCGTGTTGCTTGTGTGCCAGAATGTTCATATCATCCACTAGTCAGATAAACAAATGTAAGATGGATTTCATTATATTATGCACAATCGATAGACTGTCCACAGCTGACATCAGTCTTTCTGGAACGATCAACTCCACCTTAGTATTAAATATTTGCCCTGTTTCAAGGACTTAAGTCATTGTGAACATCGACTGCTGTGATTGGCTAGATTAACAACCTAGTTTGAAGTTAGGCCTTGTGCACCATGAACAATGTATATTCTCTGCAAGGTAGGACAATGGATACTTTGTGTGGTTTAAAGAGGCTCTGATCTTGGAGCACGCACGCACACTTCTCGACACCCAAGGCTGTGGCTGTGTATAGTTTTATATGTGTTTTTACATTCTTCATATTCCAGACAAAAAAATGCACTGTGACCTATTCTGTTTTTATTGCCTGTTTTCTTCTAAACCAGCTACAGGGCTGTCTCTTCAGTATTTCATTTCTCTCTGCTACAGTATACAAGTGTTTATTGACTCATCCAAGGTATCAAATATTAACTATCACTTCATGCATAACTGTCATTTAAATAATTTCACACACACAATACACACATTGAAATATATATATATTTATATATATGTATCACCAATAATTTGCCTTCTTGACCTCTACAGTTACTGTTAAGTTTTTAATGTTCAATTTAACCATGAGGTTTTGCATATGTAGACAAAGTAGCCTTTCTTATGAAAAAACAGATGGCAAGCAAGTTTGAAAATGAATTTAGTAATTAAAAAAGTACATTTGAAAAATTTCCTTTTTTAAAATTTCCATTTTAATTTAAAAAGTGTTAATGTAAATAACTGAGGAAATGTTTTTTTGTTATTGCTGCTTTTTATTGTAAAACGAGCCACATTGTAAATTCAGTGTAAAAATGACACAATTGGACAAAGAAAAAAAAGGAATGAAACATTTAAAATATTCAAAAAGCAGCACTGAAACCTTCCCTGCTGGTACCTTCAGGGTTAATGTGAGGGAACACAAATGCACATAGAACAGACATCTGCAACAATGTTGCTGTAAAGCATGAGGAAGACACACAATGTATGCTTTAATCGGAAAGATAATTTCATAATATTAACTCCACTTTAGGAAAATGTAAAGATTTTATATTCTTGGATTTGCAGTTTCGGCTACATGCATCTATAAGCATCTGATACATTAAAAATGCAATCACATTCCCACCATCTTTACTCCTTGCATGTTGCGTACATGTTAGCCACTATCAAAATGAAGTGAAGAAAAGCCCCATGTTCTTAGCAAAGATGACTTGGTAGGGCCATCTGTACACATTATGCATTTAAAATGGTTAATAATTGAATAAAACTATGTTTTTATTGACTGACTGAAAGTAGCATGCGCCTGAATAATGCATTCATTTCATGCTAACAAATCGTCAAAGCTCTTTCTCAGATAGGGAACAACGCTTATTGTCAGCGGATAGAGCAGCAACTGGGATTACAATGGGGACATGCAGTGAAACGACTTGTCAGTCCTAATCTAGGATTAGCAGGCTTTCGCGCCTCCCGGGTGCTCTAAAAGCCACCTGTTTGGACGCTCCTGCAGATGATGTGACACACTAGAGCTGCTTGTTTGATTCTAATTCTTTTGTTTGCATCAAAGTTTTAAAGGATTTTGGTTTTCCATTACAATGGCACGATCTAAGCATTTAAAGCATTGGACGCATTTAAAAAAATACTATTGCGTAAAATCTGCTCAAACGGAATTTGTCACTAATTGAGATCGTCCGGTCCTTTTTCAGAGCACTGTATCTGGGTATTAGCACTGATTATGTCTTTTCACCCTTGTGTTCAAAGATGCTATAAACATTTACTGTTTTTTAGGATTGCTGTGCTTTTTTTCCTAACGAAGAGCATTTTTCAGGATGTTTTTTCGGCACGTCATATCAGTGATGCGTTTCTGAGACCTGAATTCTTCTGGACCATTATATCCTCTTAAGTCAACAATTTATGAATTATAACTTTGAACAGGGTAAGCCAATGCAGTAAATTAGGACTGAAGAACACTGAACATGTCTGAGCGTGTCTGATGATTGTTCTCAAACTTAGCGAGACCCTCGAGTCCTAAAATTACTTATTAAAGCTTTTTTCTGCTGCTTGCCTCTGGGCTAATGTGATCACTCATGTGTGAGGGCAGCTGTTGTATCGCCACAAGCTTCTGTGATAACTTTGTACTGCCGCTTTCACCCTGAAATATACTTTTGAAACTTAATCCTCTGGAAAATGAACCCAATTTGATTGTTAATCTCCTTGATGTATTTGATTTAGTAAATATATTTGCATTCTTCTGAGATATTTTAACCGCACCCAGTTGCACCTGTGCAGAGTGAAACACTTTAATATTGACTCAGTTCTTAAGGATGAGTTCAAGTACAGTTAATGTCTTTCTCCCTGAAAAAGAAGGACTTTATGGTTTTGTCTTTATTCTCAAGATAATTGGATTCACCCTTCTTTACAGCTTCTCAGTGACTATATCGGAGGTCAAAGCACAGCAAGGCTTAAAACTTGTGCAACAAGCTTATTTGTGCATCACAGTGGAGTTATGTTCATTCCCAAAGGGGTCAAAGGTTTCTGGTGCCTTCCAGAGGTCAAAGGTAATTGCTTCAATTAGTGCCATCAGCTCACGCAGATATATACTGTAGCATAATACCTCACATAAGGTGTTTGTCATATGGCAAGCTGTGTGTGCTTTAAGCTGATACAAATCAAAGGTGTAAAGAGGTCAGCAGAAAGCGAGATCATAGACGAGCGCATGCTGGTGTAGACATTTAAACGAACGAGCAGAACAGAAACAAATGTGTGTTGGTTTTCAAGGGTCCTCAAGTAATTGCCATCATAATGTAAGCCTTGTTTCCACCCGACTATAAAATATGCTCGTTTATGAATGTTCAGTTTTATTAAAAGTTACATAATACTCAGACTCATAGTTTTGATTCAACTTTTGGATGTGGCCTTATATTTATTATGCATATGCATGCATATATTCACAAGAAATTACACCTTTGAGCACGATTAGCAATTAAAAACATACTTTACTTTGTATTCCTCACATTGTGCTTCATTAAACAGTCTGTTTCTTAATAGTTTTTGGAAGCTTCCAACTTATACAGATACCTTGTACTTCTATAATCCTTCAGTATTTGTTACTATAAATTTTTAGGTATAATTACGTCCGCTGTTTGACTTTGTTAATGCGACATATTATGAGGCATGCCTTAGAACAGAAAATATTCACACTGACCAGGGCTTCTAACTACTGTGAGCGAGGGGCTGCAGACAAACAGTCCCTTTGAGCCACTGAGTGTTGACTTTGGTTTTCAATGGTCTCTTCATTGGTTTACGCTGTATCGTTGCCATGAAGTAGATAAATGTATATGTGTACTGTATTTGTGTTACCTAGGGGTGTGTTCACATGCCAGGAAAAATAAAAAGCACAAGGGAGAGTGTTGGTCACTAAGGCCACTTCTGGATTTCTGGGGGTCTGCGGTTTTAGTCCGGCATCATCGAGGTACAGAGGCCGAACACACAGGCCCAGAGCATAATGAAGTGTGTTTACGCCCACTTGACAAACGATGCATTCATAATTTGGTAACCGTTCCACCGTTGGCTTTGATTAAGATTTTTACATCAGCAGGACTAATGGAGACATCAAACCCTGTGTTTGCTCCAGGTGTCCGTATGATGACAGATAAAATCCTTAAACTGCATTTTTTTCATGCTGGGGAGTATAAAAATATTTTCTTTCCACATTCTCATAAAGTAGGAAGGATTTCTTGTTTTGCTTTTTGTTTTGTAAATTGATACTTGGAAAAAAACAACAACAATTTTTTCCAAGTAAAATTTTATATCATTAACATGATTTTAAAATATATTGTATATAAACATATTGCACCTGATATGGTATGTTAATGCTAATTAAATGACAGAAATCCACCAAATCTTCTTTTTCTGTCTTTGTTTTTGTTTTACTGATTTTCAGTGGCTCATCTGACAGACTGAACATTTTATAGTTCTGATCTCACTGTGTGGAACCAGTTTAACATCGCCACCATATTACTGAAGGTACAAACTACACCTTATAACCAATCAGCAGTTAATAAGGCCGTCTCTCATGTAGAGAAATATGTTTGTTTGGTCTATTTCCAGACGTGATAGAAATAAAATGTTTTCTATGTAAGTTAGTTGGGCAGCATTATCCCCTGTGCCTGTGTGGGTTTTCCCTGTGTTCTTTGTGTTCATTTGTGAAAGTGTGGAAATTCTGTGTTGGCACTGTTAAAAAAAACATTTATAACATTGCCTCCAAACTATTTCATATCTGGTATGTAAACTGTATACCAACATCTTCACCACTTGTGTTACACCAAGTTGTTAAACCAATTATATGAATAAACCTTCAACATGTTGTGTCTGTTGCAGACAAAAATTGACGTCATCTGCCCTCACAGAGGCAAATGACATTGTTTAAATAAAGTTAGAAATTTAAAAAAGCTTTCTTTCAACTATTAGATTATATTCTTACAGTTTAGAATCACACCAGTCTGTTAAATAAGAGCTAAACTTGTACTTTGTACCTTGCCTAAATGCTTCTTCTACCCTTCCCCTCTGAGTGCCTTGTGGTTGTAAATATTTTCTGACAGAGCCGCTCAGTGTAACATACTCGCACAATAAGTTCTATTTACCTGAGATTTGTGGAAGGATTTGGCTGTGATGGCTGATTGATGCAGACACTGCTGGGACCCAACAGTCATGCACAGCATCCGCCCACTGTATACCTTCTTTCATTGTTTCACCTAAGTCATGAAAAGGTCAGAGAATACCTGCCTTTGCGTGTGATACGAAACTACAGCAGTGAAATAGAACAGCTACTTGTTGGTTGCACAGCTACAGAGCTGCCTCTGTAAGTGAAATCCAATGAGCTGGAGTTTCAGAAAACAAAACTGCTTTTCTTGCTATTAAGCCAGTGATGAAATTGGCTGGTTTGGGGGGGTAACTGCTGCTGCTATTGAACTTTTCTATTTTGGGCAAAAGACCCATGATGAGAAATCTCTGGGAGAAAACAGGGCAGCATGTGTGTGTTCACATTCCACATGTCTGACCTATGACAGTGCCCTCTGTTTGCAGCGCTCTGCGATGATCTAATGAGAGTCCAGACAGACATAAGATTTAGGAGTTGGGGGAGCTGCTCTCATCAAGTCCAGTTCTCCCTCTTTTTCTTTATTTATCCATTGAAAGAAACCACATCACCCATTCACACCTGTGAATTCTCAATGAACTTCATTGATGGTCACTAAACAATTCCTTACGTTTTCAGCAAAGCGAACGAACAAAATCAAGTATGTTTGGATATTGTTTGTTGTTCATGAATTTTAAGAAATTTTTCTGGTTCATATCAGCTCATTTTATACTACATCTACTTTTAATTTCATTATGAGAATGTTCTATTGGAAAGCCAATGCAGAATTTCATGTTGACGTATGCCAGATCAAAGAAACTGGAACTTAAGAAAACATCGGAAAATAGGAAAAAACGCTGCACAAGTGCACAAACACCTCACGAAATACGACCCAAGTGTTTCTGGAGAGACAAAAATGTGACGAAAAAGTTGCAGAAATGACAAACTAACAGTAAACGGGTGATAAAAAAACATGTATCTACAGTCTTATACGAAACACACATTACTGATATACTTTAGTTTCTGTCCCATTAACGTCTCCGCCAAAACACTTCTGCTGGGCTTTGTTGTGTTCTTGTATTTATTGTTGTAAACACCAGTCATAATGTACAACTTTTGAGAAACTTGAAATGCATGGCTTCTACAGTTTTCCATGCGTAATGGAGAACTTTTAATGACAGTGGCAGTGTGGTTTAATGCTCCAATAAAATGCTAAACATCATGGCTAAACTAGCCCACTGCTCTGCTCTTAGCATCAAGCACTTTTTTCTGCAAACGTCTCCCTGCGTTACTTTGTTGAGTTTAAAAGTGGCATATAATGTGTAGACATGCAAAATGGTATTGTGCGAATGCCATTGATAATGTCATCTTTCTTGCAGAGAAAGACTTGGAGATGGGCCTCAGTGTTCCATTTAAAATCTTCGGTTTGGTCTCTTTCACCTTATTTTCTTGTTGGGCCTGTCCAAAAGACTAACAATTCCAAGAAAAGTCCTTATTTTCTTTCTCCTGATTTTTTCTCCCTTTCTTCTTATTCTCTGTCTCTTTGGTATTTCCCACTTCCTTAGTTCTGTAAAGCTGGGACGGCTGGAGATTTTACACCCAATTGGTTGAGTTGGGGGCCTTTGTCGGAGCCCTTCTCCAGCTCCACAAGTGGCAGAAGGGACCTGGGTTCTGAATGGCGCTTTGTGTACTGTTTTTCTAAGAGGGGGCCCTCTCTCTCCCGCTCTCATCTGTCACAGGTCCCTCTCCGTCCACGCTCCACAATGCCTGATTGTTTCTGCCAAGTCGCCAGGTTCCAGGCCAGATCTGAACAACGCTTTCTTGCCAAATACCGACCCTGGTTTTCGTTTTTCTTCCACACACAAAGGGATTCTAAGTTACTGTCCACGTTTTAGAAGGAGACTTAGATAGCTGTCCACCACCAGCACTTTATTTGCCGAGTGCATTTGAGAGCTAAAGGTTGTAAAAATTTCCATCGACAGCAAAGGAAAGAAAGGACCATAAACCAAAAAGGAAAAATTGCTGGGCATACATTTATTGTGATTATTAAAGACAGTAGGTGAAAAACGTGCATATTACAAAGATTTAATAATGATGCTATTAACAGCTTGTTGGATTCCTGGAGTCACATTAAAAAACAAAAACAAAAACAACCAAAGCAAACACGGAAAACAAAGCAGAAAAACTATAAATGCACGGGGATGAACAATTAAGACTTCTCATTCAACAGTGCATGCTCTGTTCAGTTATCAAACAGGCAATCTAACCAGTATCACTTTCCAAGAAACATCTTAGGCAGGAGAACCGTTTCCAGGGGAAAGTCTTGATGTTTTTCTAGATATCTGACAATATGAAAAGGCTTTGGGAGAGCCTCGGAGTGATGCCTGTGAAAATGAATTTGTTTTTCAGGTACTGGTGTAACATTACCATCACATTAGTGTTTCCTGAGAGGGCCTCGGCATAGGAAGACTTTCTTTTTTGTCCGTCTCACTGGGGGAAGGTTGTTTCTTTTCAGTCATAATAACTCAGTTTCTGCCTACGTGTCAGGCGACATTTTGTTAATGAGTCGTGTCGAGACCAAAAAAAAAAGCTTCTTCTTTAAATTAGGACACATAAATGTGCAGACGACTATGACCATACAGCTCAAAGACAACAAGGATTAGTTATTGGTTATAGAGCATAATTGATTTTTAACATATACTGTCATGTCCAGCTGTCTAACATGCCTAAAAAAATACACCTAACTCTCTAAGTCTCTTATTGTCTTTAGAAAACAGTGACACAAAGAAAAATGATCACATGTTTTTCTTTCATTCTGGCTTCATTATTCAACACTTTTCTTTCACTGTGATGGTTTTATTGCAAATATAAAAATGTGTTCATAGTTTCATAGTGTAGCTTTAGAAGGTAATGTGAAAAATGTAAAAAATCAGCCACATTTCTGTCATGCACTAAAAGAATCTTTTTTTTTTTTTTTTTGGTATAGCATGCTACTCCGAAATACACCGTTTTCTAATCACAAAAGACCTGCTTGCCATGCTTACCAATAAACCCTTGTACTGTTGCATGGAGAAACCCAATCACTGGCAGTTAAGAGTCTGGGCATTCCTGGCCATATGAGACACCAGTTCCAAGAAACTAAGTCTTAAGCTCCCTCATAAACACAGCACCAGCAATATTGTCAGCTAAATATAGGCTGTCTTCTGTATTCTCCTTCCCCAGTTGCCCATCGCTGTCTCATCGCTCCAGTTTGGATAACCTGAGTTGATCGTGGATTATGGTTTGCTGTTTGTTGGTTGTCTCATATCACTGTGTAATACAACGAAGGCCTGAGAAATTCAAACCCCGCACTCTTCTACTAAATTTAAATCTGGCTGTGAATGGATGGCACTGCTGGCCAGTTGTAAAAACGAATAAAAACCTGTACTTTGAAACTTGGATGACTTGTAAAGAAGGCTCGTTAGACTTACTTAAAATTGGGTTTGAAAGCTTGAAAAAAAAAATCACCTGGATTAACCTACATGCATCAAATAAACTGCATTTCATTACTGCAGTAAAAACTGCAATAATAAGGTTCAGTAAAGTAAAAAGTAACAAGAAAAAAGCAACATAAATGAGAACAGGTATAGAATTTCTCAGTAAAATTGGTTACATTGTATTTCTGATGGGTTTCAGTCTATAGGACTATCATGGACTATTAATGGTTATTAACATTTTCAGGTCTCACTTTTCACAGCATGCCACTATCCACCCTCCTCTAATTTTTCCTGCATCGCAGAGTCGGTGGAAGCTGCGTTCCACCAGAGGTAGTAAGAGACAACATGCACTGAACATTACGACCCTCGCATTCACTGAGCAAATCACTCAGCTATACTGTACACACAAATGGACACACAGCAGTTCTCAAATAATCAGTCTGGACCTGCGCTGGAACTGAGCTTCCCATTCCTGTCCTCTCTATCCTTTTTCCGGTCTTTGCATTTTTATTTTTTATTTTTTTGCTCCCTCGATTCATTTCACTCTTTATTAACTGCTTCTATCTATTAAATACTTTTTCATCTTCTTCTCCCTCCTCGTGCATTCAGACTGCACCCCCGCTCCGCCCTTTCAGACATTTGACTGAGGGTCAGATGTAACACTTAAGAGCACCCAGGAGGCTGCGTATATCAGAGAGACAGCCTGCTCTGACTTACTGAGCAGCCGATGCTGAAGTAGTAATCAGTTTTTCACTGAAGCTGTGTGTATGCATTTGCGTGCATGTGTGTGGAAGGGTGGGTGGCACCGGCTATAGTAATCACAGCAAAAGCAGCTCAGAGCAGGCTGATCCATCAGTTGTCACCTAACAGTTTAGCTTAGATTTGTGTTTATTAATGTAGAATTGTTTATGTATTTAGTGTATTTGCGCTTGTGTGTACTCGTATATATGTTGAGGACAAGTGAGCCCGTGTTTAGATTAGACCTCCTTTCGTCTAAGCCCGTAGGAAGGCAGGGTTTAGCTGTGGTCAGCAAATGTCCTCACAAGTAAAGTCAAATGAAAGGAAATCATTACAGAAAATGATGCATTAGCCTGGCGACTCAGTCTGAGACTAATATTAGAAAAAAGTGAGATTTTTCCACTTAAACTCGGCAGCCTATAGCGTCTGCTTTTGTAACAGCTCCGAGGTGATGAGAGGCCTTGATGCTGCATAATAGATTAATAGATTATCCCCACGAGAGTGGATTTGTGTGTGTTTGCACGCTTGATGTACATTCAGGATGAAAACATGTGAGTCGCGCTGCATGAGTGCCTGAGTAAATACCAAAAATATGATATGTACTTTAAATTGTTTGTGTGTGACTAAACCATAATTACATGTTTCACATTCATGTCTCTGCATTTAAATAAAGTTGTGGCTTTGAATTATCGATTCAAATGCATGGTTGTGAAATCATCCAACAGTGTTTTGTGGCTTTTTTTGTGCAGTCAGTGGTGGAAAAAAATAAAACCTAAAATTATTTAACACACTAAAAGTAGAAAACTGCATTTTTGGCACAGTTTGATACTGATGATACTGCTAATTTACACGAACTAACCTCCAGCACTTAAGAAGAGTCCAATCGTGATAATATTGTTATGAAAAGAATGTCTGTCAAAACAAAATGTAACAAAACACTTTGTGTCTTTTGTTTTGGAGCATTGCTCTATTTTCCCGTGCTGGTGTGTCATTGTTTGCAGTTTTCCACAGAAAATGCATCACGGTTTCCAGGAAGGTTTTGGCTTTAGTCTGGCTGGTGACAAATATCTTTTAGTCTTTATCATTGTGAGAACAGCAGCACTAGTCGGCAGCTGTTCATGTGTCACTTCAGTGAGCATCCATCCTGGTAGACATAACTGTAGTTCATAAACCAAAGTTAAACCCTTAATTTTTTTTCCTTCCCAGAATGATGTCTTCCATGCGAGCAACGCCTCCCTTTCATCCACCGCCCGAGGAAGCAGAAGTGATTGGTCAGGACAGTGCAGGCTGGGTTGGTGATGAGCACGACGGCCCAAAGGAGACGGTGTCGCCTTCTTTGCATGACCACTCCCACCCAGATGAACTGCAGCCAATCAGAGAGAAACCAACAGACGCTGAGTGGGAGAGTGTCAGTCCTGCTGTGATGGTGAGAAGTGAATTAGGCTAAGAGCTTAGAAACTGACCATAATACTATAACTCAGATTCACACAAATGTGGGTGTGTGCACAGAGTACCAGAGGTGGGACCAAGTCATTGTTTTGCAAGTCTCAAGTAAGTCTCAAGTCTTTATCCTCAAGTCTCAAGTCAAGTCTCAAGTAATGTCAGGCAAGTCAGAGTCGAGTCTCAAGTCACTGGTGTAAAAGTCCGAGTCAAGTCACAAGTCTGAAACTTTGAATTTCAAGTCCTTTCGAGTCTTTAAAAAAAAAAAATGAAAAAATAATGTTGCAGTTATGCTAAATGTAAATATTAGACCATGTAATTTTAAAATCTGTGTTTTTCTCAACACATGACAAAATAGTGAACTTAGAAAATATACACAAATTGTGAAATTGCACCTCTTTAAAATGCAGCTCAATTAAACCTAGCTCCAAGAATAATTTTCACCGACAGTTCTGAGATAAGCTGCATGTTATTCTTGGATGCGGTTGTAGGACCAGCTTTAAAATCGCATGACAAAAATATCATACACATTAAAAAAAACTGTATCACCAACGTAGCCTGGACAACATTTGCTAGTTAGATGAAGTCAGCTATCTCATCTTAGCATATTTATATGCATATTTATAATTATACGCTTCTTGGAGTGAGTGCATACACTCATGAAGTTTAGTAACTTCAGGTCACTGCAACAAGCCCAGGTACAGTTTACCGACGGATGGGTGCAGGACCTTGAAATGCACCGTGTAGAACGAAAGACCATCGTACGTATCATAAGTTTACCAGTCTCACAAACTGTCGTCATAAATACACATTCCTTAACCGTTTATTAATATAACCTTTGAGCTCAACGGTAATTAATTAGTAGTGGAAATAATTTCTGGTAGCGTTACAGAAATGTAGCAGTGACAACAATATTGTATGCTGTAATCACCGCGCGGATAGGAGGCGGCTGGCTTGACCGCGGCTCACAAATGACGGCTCACTTTACCGCAGTCTGTAATCGCACTGGGCAATTAGTGATACAAAAAACCTGTTTTATCCTGTGAATAAAAGTATATGTTTTTGTCAATGTACCATAATAACAGAAGCGAAACGCAATATTGTGTCAGGACAATTCACTATTTATGCACAATAAATAAAGGAGCATAGCGCGACAATTTCTGTTCAGCGCCAGACTTGCTTGTAACCTATATCACTAATTATGTTGTGAAAATGACGTATTAACTACTAAAAAACACTGACCTTCGTGTAAATGCTTGGAGCAGACTAACCTGTGAGCTGGAGTGTTCTGGGACGTTATATTTGGTCTTTGAATGGCTGCAATCCAGGCCATCCGTCGCGTCTTTGTTACTTCGGAAACATGGCTCGAACAATTTCTCTTCAACGACGTAATCCGATAACAACCGATCTCTTTACCCGTCGGCTTCCCGTGGCTGTCATGCGACCGGCTATTGCAGTTAATAATACAACGGCTTCTTGACATTTTTGTGTTTCTTTTTATCGCTGTTTAACTGATTTTAATTGAAAGCCTGCGTGCGCTAGTACCTCTTGCCACGAGTTCCCAGAATCCTTTGCGGTTCTACCCGTGAATGACGTCACATTTTCAATCTCTATATAATATGCATGTTAAATTTTATATTTGGGGTAAAATATCAAGTCTTTTCAAGTAAACCGGTTCAAGTCCAATTCAAGTCCCAAGTCATTGGTGTAAAAGTCCAAGTCAAGTCACAAGTCTTAGAACATTTTTTCAAGTCAAGTCTAAAGTCATAAAATTAATGACTCGAGTCTGACTCGAGTCCAAGTCATGTGACTCGAGTCCACACCTCTGCAGAGTACACACTCGGGGCTCACAAATCATAAAACACCTGTGAGATGCAGGAATACATAGGGTGTGCAAATTCTCATGCCTAATGATATCTTTGCACTATTGAGTGAGCACAAAGTGTAGTGGACACACACACAGACACACACGCATGCACCGGTAGTTCTTTCTGACCTGTGTGCTACAGGCAGTGCTGCAGGCAGCCCAGTGAGGGATCTCGTTTAGAGAGTTATACCCCTGGCCTCCTCTCATCTCCACAGCCTGCTTTGGTGTGTGTGTTTGTATGTGTGTTTGAGTGTGTCTGTTAAGGTGTTAGTTACTTGGCTTCAGGTTCTGTGGGTCCCTAATGGACAAAATGTGTTTGGCTTCACCCTCTGAGGAAAGGGGAAAGTTTCCTCTGGTATCATTGTTGTGGTAGAGTTGAATATTTTGGTGAAAAATGTTCCATTTTTTAAAATTACTTGCGTTACTGAATCATGATTATGGCTCTTTAGATATTTTGAAATTGTTACTCAGTTATACTGACCCATGCCCATGCACAATAAGAGCTGTAAATGCAGTAATTCATTAACAACAATATTCAAAAACCTGACTTAACATCGGTATCAGACTTCAAAGTTGCCTGAAGGCAAAACTTTTCATGAATATTTGAATTTTCACTCTATATTTTTTCCTTTTTTCTCTCTATTATTTATCTCCAACTTACACACTCACATGTGTAACCATTGTCCCTCATGGACCAGCACAGGACACTGGTGAAAACCTATAACGAAATAATCTTTTCAAGTGTTCAGAAAGAGGACAGGTGGTGCTGGGCCAGAAAGTAACAAAGTGCAATGTT
This sequence comes from Diplotaxodon limnothrissa, assembly GCF_057381915.1. Lineage (NCBI taxonomy): Eukaryota > Metazoa > Chordata > Actinopteri > Cichliformes > Cichlidae > Diplotaxodon > Diplotaxodon limnothrissa. The sequence continues at coordinate 23,294,607 of NC_140602.1, forward strand.
TCAAACTGTAAAAAGTCATAAGGTAAAGCTGCAACACTGCCCAAAGCAGCCACTGACCAGTGAAACATGGGAGGTCCTTGTGCTGTGGACAGAGAAGGGTAAACGACCCTTCTTAACTTCATTGCCTCACCAGCCTCCAACAGTGAGGGTCAACTTAAAACAAAACTTTGTGATTCAAGTTTCTGATCTGAGAATCAAACATTACAGCTTGCACCACCCTGCTTGTATAACTCTTGAGCAGACCTGGAAAAAAAAGCCAACACACCTGAACAATCTGTGAGTGACACACTATCTCGTAATCCTCATTACAGAGCCATCTTCCGCTTAAAGACAAAGTGCACAACAGAGCCTCCTGGAGCCATTTCAAGGGCATCTTAAGATCCCGCTGTTAGCCAAAGCCCCTTGTCTTTGAAACATAAGCCTCCTAAAGTTCTTGGAGATCCCCCCACTCTGTAAGGGGAGGAGAAAGTATCCAGAAATAACCCCAGTGTTAGAGCACCTGTGCTAAAGTGTCGGATGTTGTGTGGGACAATGTGGTCATCCTGAAGGGCTTATCTTTAGATAATTATAGACTCCTTGTGCCTCTTGCTTAACTCATAACCCTGCAGAGCAGACAACAGTGGGACACACACGCTGGGGTCATCCACCATAAACAACAAAAACCCATCAGATATAACGTTAGCTCAGCACTCAGTCACCTCCGACCCGGAGGGTGTCCATATTGTTGCTGGGGACTTCAATAAGGCATGTTTGAAATCTGTGCTCTCCAAATTCCACCAAAATGTTAAGTGTCCTACCAGGGGGGACAGTACACTGGACCATGTGTACAGTAATATCAAGCATGGCTACAGAGTGACAGCCTAGGACAGTCTGACCACCTCTCTCTGCTCCGCACCCCTGCCTACATCCCCCTCAGGAAACAAACTCCTCCAAGCACCCAGGTCATTAAAACATTGCCAGATGATGCTCTTCTCCAGCTACGGGACTGTTTTGATCTGGTCCATGGTCAATCTTAGACCAGCAGGACCTAGAGACCTTCACTCAGTCTGTCCCTTTCTACATTAAGTGCTATGTAGAGAATGTGACACTGGACAGGAGGGACATCAAACAGGTCAAGAAGGCCTACAGGAGGAGGATAGAGGGCTTCCTCCAAGTGTGGAGAGCCATCCATGCCCTCACCAACTACAAAGGCCAGAGCCCCCAACCCCCTGACAGCAGCCTCAAATTTGCAAAGGAGCTCAACACCTTTGCTCAGTTTGAGGCCACCCCTTCCTCGCACCCCCTGTGCTCCACGAAGGATGCCATCACCATCACCCTTCACAGAGCACTGAGCTGTCTGGAGAACAGGAAGAGCTTGATGAGGATGCTCTTTGTGGACTACAGTTATGTGTTCAACACCATAATACCAGACATCCTCACTACCAAACTGGACCACCTAAAGGTCCCCCCTGCATACATATGACTGTACACCAACCTACCCAATCAGCGTCAAGTATGTCGATGACACCACAGTGGTAAAGTAGGCCCAACAGTGGCTGCGCTTCCTCTGTGTCCTGAGGAAGAATAACCTGGACCAGCTGCTGCTGGCCTTCTACCCCTCTTCAGTGGAGTGTGTGCTCTCCTACTGGTGCTGGGTATGCAGGGGCCACTACTAAGAACAGGAAGCCTTCTCAGAGGGTAATCAACACCACCCAAAAAAATAATTGGCTGTCCTCTGCCACCCCTGGAGGCCATCGCCAGCTCCTCCTGTCTCAGGAAAACCAGGGCCCTATTCTATTCTATTCTATTCTATTCTATTCTATTCATTATCAAAAGGTCTGATTTTTGTCACCTTGACCAAAACAGGAATTAATTCTTATTCTAAAGAGAGGTATAAAACAATCATATGCATCACCCGAGATGTCTGTGTGTGACTGTAGGGTTAAACCTCGATGTGTAATTAATGAATATATTATGAATCTATTATAGACACAAATCAAGGTTTTTCTCAGACTACTATAACACTTTACTGGCTTTAAATTATTCCACAAATCCACTTCCACCAGCACCAGATTGCATGTCTCTGCGGTCATGCTGCTCCTTACGTGTAAGCACCCTCAACTGAAAAAACACTTGCCAGGCTTGGCCTTCTCACAGTGTGTCTCAGTGGATTATACACACGTGACCCTGGCAGTATAAAGATATGTAATGGAGTATCACCATGTTGTTTTTGATGACAGATAGATCAAGTACTGTGCTCGTCATGTTCTGTCAGTTGCAAAATGCAATCCTAAGTCTGATATTTGGCATGTAGCACCAGCTGACCCATGCCCAGGCAAAGCGCAGTAGAGCAAATAAAGTACAGGCTCGCTCCCAAATAGTACTACAGGGATACATTAAAGAGCTTTGGGATGCATTTGTCTGAGCTGTGTTAAAAATAAACTGTTGCATGAATTGAAATGCTCTCTCACAGATATGCAGTACTTAATTACTTTCTATGGCTCGTGGGTTTGAACTCTCATTTTCTATTTCTTCCAAGGACAATGAAAGCAGTAAAGGTGGCTCAGTCTACTCTTACCGGACTACCTCTACCTCTCCAACCAAGCCAGAGGAGTGTCCAAGGGATCGCGGGGAGCCTGTGATTGGCCTCGCCTTTGGGACGCCAGAGCGCCGCAAAGGGAGCCTGGCAGACGTGGTGGACACACTGAAACAGAAGAAGCTCGTGGAGCTGACCAAGACAGAGCAAGACGGTAAGAAAAAGGTCTTCAGTGTATATGTGTGTTTATGTGTGTGTGTATGTTTTATCACCAGTGGACCTGAATCTTTACATTTCAGGCTAGCCTTTTATTCGAAGCTGCAGGCTGTGGAGTAACACTGCTCTTCCACTTATAAACATTCAGTTTAGCTAACTTGAAGATAACTTTATACATCTAAGAAACAGCGCTGCTTTGGGTGGGTTTTTTGGTTTCACCTGAAGGGCTTTGGGGGAGTTTTAGTAGCTTAAATGAGTTAGAGAAATGGTCTAAACACATAGTGGAACATTTTTTTATTTATTTCAAACAAATTTTCCATATTGTCCATTTTCTAGTCCTACAATTGGTGAACTGTTTGTCTTCCATTAAAATAGATTTTAAAACTTTAGCAAAGGTCCTCATTTGTTGCAGGGTTAAGAGCTATCTAGATGAGTGAATATATCACAGTGATACATTAACACACTGCAGGACTGCATCTTCATTCTAGCTTTTCACAGAAGTGATGCAGTTTTTACTCAGTTTCCCTTCCACATAAAGCAACAACAACCTTTGCTCACCATTTTGTTCTCTTTTTTTCTGAAAACTTCCTCTCCAGAAGATCTTTGAACGTCTAAAATTACAACTGACAGATCCCTCACTCGTTAGATCACAGTATCAATCAGTGAAAACACAGGTTTCCCTTTCTCCGCTGCTCCTCTGATCTACACCTCCAACATGGGAAAGGGTTGGAGTCTCCCAGCGTGCCTCAGCTTGCCCTTTTCCTCCCCAAAGCAAACCAGATCTAAAACCATCTAACACCCCTCTTTACTATTATGTGCACATAGTAATCGCGATAATATCAGAGGAGTGCTTGATCTCTCTCATTTAGAGGTTTCGCTTTGTTATTGATACAGTAAAATGGGCCAGATTGGATGGCCTGAGGCGTTATACAGTCCACGGTGTCTTAAGCTCCAAGACAGGAAGCTTTGCCTCTCATATTCTGCTCTCATATTCAGCAGCAGAAAACACACACTCACATCTGTGAGTGTGTGTTTTCAAAAGTGTTGTGACACCTTCCTTTCAAATCAAAGAGGACACAAGTGGATAAAAATGCTAGGTGCCCACCTTTAAATGTGGCTCTTTTTGATTTCAGAACCACATGTATACTTCTGATCAACAATACCCAACCTTGCTTACTGTACAATGACGTTGGCCATTTTTAATTCGTTTTGAAGTTTTCTAAACTTAAATTCCTGTTTACTGCGTGTAGTGATTGTGCAGCAACACAACAGACTTTCAGTAAACATAGGTCTTCATTGAGTTTGCTTAGGTTCCCCTTTTTCCCTCTTAATTACTTTTCATATCCCTTGTATGAGAGGAATATGAGCATGGTGTGCTGCATTCTGAAGCCGATATTCTTGATGTTGTGATCAAGTGGCTCTTGGCCCCTCTTGAAGTGTTTTTGTATGTTTAATTGCAACCACTTCCACCCCTTTTCAGCTTAGAGAAATATAACAATATTAAAAAAGTAAAGTCTGTTTGATCTTATATTAGTAGTATACAAAGAGACCTTTTACTACAGATGAGTGATTCAGGGCGACAGCTAATAATAGCATGATTAAATGATAAATAATTTACATGTTTTTTAGTTAGCAATAAATGAAATGGTGATTAATTGACAATAACTGGTTTGGAAACTATCTTGTAAAGGTGAGACTGATGCTTTTTAAACTTTATACATGGTTGTTTACTACTGTGCAGATCATCTGTAAAAACATTGGGATGACTAGTACCATGATGAAAGGCACGTCTAAAATGATGTTTAAAGTATGCAGTTGGTGTGATGAAACTTACAAGACGGATCCTGGAGCTCACAGTCCACTTCCTGTTCATGAACTGTGTAGCTTTGTTACTCGTTTGCTTTCTCTCAGTGTTTGGGTTGGTTTAAACACCAGGACTGCTGACGTACATTTACAAGATCAGGATCTGAGTTAGTCTTGCTTTCACAACAATAGTCTTGCATGTTGAAAAATGAAACTCCCAGTGTGTTAAAATGTGAAAAACAAAATGGGTCCTGGCCAAGTGTCCATATGTGATGAGATGATGTAATAGGTGATAAGAGCACCATTGTGTGTATCTCTGATAGACCAGGCACTTCAACAAAACAGCAGTATGGACTTTTTGATGTTGCGACTGAGGACAAGTTTACTGATTGGTAAAAAAACCCCCAAAACTTGATCACAAAACAAAAATAACATTTCCTCATCATTAAGAAATACACATTGCGGTTTAGTGTAATTATTTCTACCTCTATGATGCAATTCCATCCATTCGTCCATCATTTTCCTAACTACTTATTCAGTTCAGGGTTGTGGGGCAGCTGGATCTCTCATATGGCGAGGAGCAGGATACATCCTGGGCAGGTCAGCAGCATCATCACAGGGTCATGATGCGATGCATAATATACTGTTGATAAATTCAATACTTTATGCTCCATGAAATATGACAAGGAAATGTAATTATTTATGATTATTAAACATTGCTAATAATTATATCATTGTTTGTAACATAAAAAGGCTAGTTTAATTAACATCATCAACAATGATGGTTAACTATGGAAGCAATGCTTATGCTAAAAGATACAGTAATACTAGTAACAGTAATAATAGCAGTGATGTTTCAAAATCACTTTGATATTAAGCATCTCGTTCTTTGCTAATTATCCGCAGTACTAGCACTGATCATGCTGCACACACTTACACAAAAACAAACAAGGTAAACGTGTGCAGTATAACCAGGCACACTGAATCATACAGGGCTTGCTTGAATAGTAATTGTGTTTCAGGGCCTTGTAATCATTCATGCGAATTGCTGTGATCCTTGTAGAAGCATTGTAAAAATGTCTTTCATCCAGCGCTTTGGTAATGCTTAGCTGCGGAGACTGACGGGTACTTCTGCTTTTTTTTTTCTTAATGAATTTAGTCAAAAATGAGGTGATTGATAGAGGCTGAATGCTTCATCGAGTGAGCTTTCAAACCCGATGAGCAATAACGCTCCACATCCTTTTTCTTTTTTTCCCCTCATTTGTTAATTTGCTTGAATACTGCCTCCTATTTTAATTGCCTCTTTCTCTTCTCTAGTTGATTATTGTCTTTTTCCATTTATCTTTTCAGTTCATCTTCTTTCTATCCTTCAACTCCTGGAGCATTTCAAATCACTTCTAGCACATTTTTTAAAAATCCTTTTGCAAGAGGCAACCTTGCTCACATCCTAAAATAAATCTTCGTTTGTGTCACTGGTGAGGACGAGGGATTCCAAATGCATAAGCTGTCTGATTTGTTTGTTTTGTTAAAAGAATGTAAAGCAGAAAGGAGTGCAAGGCCATTGTGGTGAATAGACCTATATACTGAGGTCTTGTGTGGAGTAGATCAGAGATAATTTTTTGCGTTATTGTATAATTCAAATATTCAGGAATTCTGCATTTGAGCCAAGTCTTTTTTTTCCCCTGGCTCTTTAGTCGCGTGTGTTAACTTTGACTCACACTTAAAATGGAGTTTGTTCAGAATGCTCTTACGGCACCAGCAGATTTGATCATCGCCACTCAAATGGGAAGCACATTAAGCTCTGAACAATACTGCCCCTCACCTTGTCCTCTGCCTCCTGCTGCTAAGGGCTCAGTCAGCTGAGCTCTCCCAAGTTAGATTGGCTGTGTGATCAAATGGAACAGACCCTATCCAACCACCGAGCACTCACTTAGCCTAACGTGGCTGACCCCTATGCACTGTGGCCCGGAGCTAAAGTGTGGATGATGTCGCTGTTAGCCCTCGTGCTGCGCTTACCCCCTGTCGGCACGCTGTTAGCAGTCTGCTTCTCAGAGGTGCCCTAAGTGCCTGTGACAGCTCTACTGAATAGACATGGCCTCGCTTTGCTATGCGTGACTTTATTTATTTATTTATTTATTTATTTATATCTTCACACAAAGACAGCCTCAGCTTTTAAAAGCTTTATCAAGAAGTCTTTAAGACTGTGTCAGGTAGCAGTATTTCCACACAGCTAAGTTGCTGAAAATGCATCATTTTCAACTAGACTCTCACAACATGGGAGCCAAGAGGGTGAAGGTCTGGTGTTTTCTGGAGAATTTTGTATTTATGCTGAATTGTGCCTGTCTTATGTGAAGATTTAGCTACAAAAGCTTTCTGCATACAAAAGGGTTTCTCTATACCGTTAGAGCACTTATTAGACTAGTAGGCTGGTTGCTGAATAAAATGTTCACGGCCAGGGTGACGGAAGATCAGAATTAAACAAACAAACAGAAAAAAGCAGGTCCTAGATTTGTTGTCGAATGGAAATACTCCATCCTCAGTCGCTTTGCAGCTAAAAATAAGAGATGGAGAGGTTGGGAAATAAAAGCTTGGAATAAACAATTATGGTAATAACCCAGACAATTCTCTGTCTCTGAACACTGATACATCCTTTCTCTTAGCCATTATTAATCTGAATTCACCTCATCTCCTTGAGGCCTCTTTACAAAAAGGGAAACAACACTCAGAAGTGGACACATTTAACTGAATGCCAAACCCAGCCATTCTGGGCTACTGCCTGGCAGACATTAAACCCATTCAAGTGTGCAATGAAGTTCCCTTCGTTTTGATGAGTGAATTATGATTATCTGTATTGTCATGCCTCCCGGGGGCAGTGTTGGAGTCTGGCATGGGGAAAGTGCCCTGGTGCCAACTTAGTCAGGCATCTAAATGTGCCTACTGCAGCTTTGGTGCCTGGCAAACACTTAACATCACTCTAATCCCTGCTTACACTTGAGCCTGTATGAATTACTGTACAATCCATGTCTTTCATTTGCAAATGAGATCAGGTCCAATTACGGCAACACTGCACTACTCCGGAGCGGTTACAAAACAGACACCTGTGTGACTAATTTATTACCCGACCCGAACTGGAGTTGAATTTAGCAACAAAAGATTCAATTCAATTCAGTTGTATTTATATAGTGCCAAATGACAACAGCAGTTGCCTCAAGGTGCTTTGTATCGTAAGGTAAAGACCCTATAATAATACAGAGACAAGTCCAACAATCAAATGACCCCCGATGAGCAAGAACGTGGCAACGGTGGGAAGGAAAAACTCCCTTTTAACAGGAAGAAATCTCTGGCAGAACCAGGTTCAGGGAGGGGCGGGGCCATCTGCTGTGAAAATGCATTTAACATGCTCCATTAGGGCAGCATGTCCATACTATATTTGCATCCATGCAGTTTAACAAAGAAAAACACCAGATGTAGCCAATACCTCAAGGTACACATTTAGCTTTCATGTAAACTCTGAGCCTGTTTGGTACTGACTGGTGGTGCAGTTTCAGATTTGCCACTAACTGCCCCTCACATCATATGGAAATGGGCAAAAGCATAACATCCAAACTAACATTAGTGGTAAGATGATGATGCATTTCTACGATCCAACAAATCTGTCTTTCTTTTTGTGAGTCACTGTGTCTGCCTCCATTGATTTATTTCTGTGGAGCCGGAACTTCCTCGAGTCTTTTTTTCTGGTTCGTTGTCCTGTTTCGGCTTTGAATGCGTTATATCATCGGTCCCCAACCTTTTTTACACCACGGACCGGTTTATGCCCGACATTATTTTCATGGACCGGCCTTTAAGATGTCGCGGATAAATACAACAAAATAAAACTAGTACCGGTACCAAAAAAAGAAGATTTATTCATAACACACGTGAAAAGACCCAGGAAAACCGAGTTAACGATAAAAACGACAACAAAATAACGCTGAAAACCCATAAAAACCCTGAAAACTATACATTTCACATCTGAGCCTCAACTCTCGCGGCCCGGTACCAAACGACTCACGGACCGGTACCGGTCCGAGGCCCGGGTGTTGGGGACCGCTGTGTTATATGACTTGCTTCATCAGAGAGTTCTACATTTGTGCATGCACTCGTCTCTCTCCGGTTTGAAATGACAGCAGCGTAATGGGAAAAATGTGATGTCACAGAGTGCACCAATCAAAGCTTTGCACTATCAGTCAAATTATGAATAAACCGCAACCACACATTCCTGATAAAGCAGGACAGCTGTGGTTTTTAAGTGTTAAACTTCTAAAATTGACAGCGAATTGGATAAAGAACTCAGTGTGGCTAATTTCATGTGAAAAACTGGTTTAAACCCAAGTTTACAGAAGGGCTTAAAACCTTTTACACAAAAATAAATAGTCAAAGCCACTGTATGTTAATTAGACATAGTAAAAACAGCAAACTCTGACCTACATGCAAAGTGTAATCAGTACACAAAAAAACATTACTTTATCTTCCACGCATACACAGTGACATCAACATTTGCAGCTCTTTTGAAGCTGCACTTTTAGTAGCCTTGTTCTGTGTGCTTAAGCCTATGTTGTCCACTTTGGAGGTGTCTGCACTATGTCTTGTGCTGAGGCCAGACCAGAGCTGGACACTCAATCACCAATATAATGGCATCCCCAGCTGGAAGAGGAGGTCAGAGCAAGGTCAAACCTTCACTTAACCCCGTTTTTCTGTGACAATAGAAACATTCTGCCTTGGTTCTTTCTGACTGCTGAAAGATGTTTCAACATCTCTGTTGTTACAGCCACTCGAACTGTGCAGCACGCACTCCTCCACCCGAGGGAGAGTGTGCGCTCTGACTATTGGGCATTTTGGGAGTGCTATAATGTTCAATAAAACATTCCCTCTGAGATTTCACTTGTAACTATAATGAATGAATCTTTGATCTTATTAGCAGTTTAGGTGCTACCCTTGCTCGTCAGCAATACTGTGTGAAGGTTAAATACTCTGTATGTTTCGTCAGCTAAGCTGCAGAAGAAGCAATGGTGACTGAACTTTGAGCGTGAGCCCTGTGAGCCAGTGCCCCATGTGCCTCATCTGTGTGTGTGTGTGTGTGTGTGTGTGTGTGTGTGTGTGTTTGTGTGTGTGTGTGTGTGTGTGTGAAGGCTTATGGATTCATACACTCAGGTGGAAGTAGTGATGACAGCTTAACAAGCAAGCTGGGCTGGCCCTGAGAGTTAAGCTTATTAGCTAATTAACAAAGCCTTGGCTCTGGCACCATGTTTGCCTTCCTCTATGGGATTGGCAGCTTGAGATGTGATTGTGTGCAGGTAGAGGCTTTGTTTGTGCATATGTGCATGTAGCTCAGCTTTCCACACCAATAAACATCTCATCTGAACTCGCCATATTATAGCCAATGGCCAGCATTTGTGAAAAGGCTAGATTTTTATTGAAAATTCAGTAAACGTCATTCTTTAATCTTGAACTTGATCTCCTTTTACATATCGCTGTGTTTCCTGGTCAGTACTTCCTTGTTTCTGGCAACAGGCTGACTCCCCCTGGACTTCTTGTGGTTGGGTTAAATCTATTCGTCTGTAATTGATAGGGATCTCTTTACTAATGATCAGGCACAGCCTGTGAGTCTTGAGTGCAAATACAGTCAGTGGGATATGCCCAGTAACCCTCTCCTGCTCACTTTGGCTGTAGGCCAGCCAACATATGGTATGAACGCATGCAATGTGGTTTGTCGGAACAGTTTTGAACGTTGTCCAAAAGAATCAGGTTAAATTGCAATTTTCTCAAGTCCTCCTTTTTTACTAGGATTTCAGCAAAGTGCCAATTTGATCCTGATAATTTGGTGAAGGCCAGCATGATATAACCGTAATGGAAAAAAATACCGACTGTGTCACAGCCAAGATAAATTGAGGCCTGTGGAGCATGTTTGACGTGGCTTCTCAAAGATGTGGACTGTGCACTGCGTTACAAACTGCGATGGAAATTGTTTGTCTCGACTAAACCGTCACACACACATTAATATGCGGGATACTGCGTTTCCAGTCTGATTTGTATTTGAATGCTATTTTCTTCTTAAACAAAAATGATCTAATCTATTAATTTCGCTTGTTTATAACACAGTTTTTGTGTAAAATCAGACTGACTTTAAAAAAAAATTTCATTTCAATTTCTGTCATTTTCCTTAGAATGAATTCATATTCTGAACTCTGCGCTCTGCTTTAAACCACAGACATATTATACATTTTCCAAAGAACATTTATGGAAAAAAATTCAAATAAGGCTGACTATGAAATTAAATGTTTTTAATTATTTTAATGCAGAGGGATTCATCACTCTTAGAAACCAGCCACTATTTTCACAGCAAAATTTTTATGGCAGTGTTAACCCTGAATGTGTGTTAAAACTGCGTGCTGATAGTACCTCTTAAGAGGTATGTCTGATCATTTCTCCTGTCATTGATGTTTTGAGGAGCAGCTGCATTACATGCATATGCAGTCCTTTCCCCCCTTTTTTATTGTTTTTGTGATGCGACAGTATCTGCTTGGGGCAGGTGGGTATGGTTTGGAGTTCTGACGGCTCTGTTGGATTCACTTGCCTTTTCTTCTCTTTGGTTTGCTGTGAAATAAATGAGGACGTAGCCCAGACTCAATGTCAGCTCCCGGAGCCCCCTCTCCCTCCACCAAAACCACAGGCCCCACCCAAACCAGCTCCCGTGGGGGCCCGACCCAAAACAGCACTTCTATTGTGCCTGAACAACACATCTTTCTGTGTGTATACATTTGTTCATGTCTGTGTGTGTGTGTGCTAGCAGGGATAAGATTTCATATATTAAATCTAAAGTGGAGCCAGAAGCTTGGGCCTTCAGTGGGAGACTGTGGCACCCACGGTGTGGGACGGAGAGATTTCGCAGGTCTTTCCTCCCCACTGCTGTCAGACTCCACAACAAAGACTTTAACTGAACAAACACACACATCCACACATGTGCAATAACACTAAGTGCAATAATCTTTTCTGGCATCGTTGTATTTTTACTCAGTTGTATATAGCATTCGTATTCTATTTTTATCTTATTGTATATTTTTATTCTATTTTATTCTACTGTATATAGTATATTATTTTATTCTATTCTGTACAGCTGTGTACTGTATTTATTCTTATTGTATTCTAATTTTTGCGTCATAACTTTTGCACTGTCCACTTCCTGCTGTGACAAAACAAATTTCCCACGTGTGGGACTAATAAAGGTTATCTTATCTTATCTTATCTTATCTTGAACTGATCTTTTGGGACTGTGTGTTTGACAAAGAAGCAATTTTGTTGCCTGGATATAAGTGCCCTCATTTTCAAATTTCTTTTATTTATTTAAAAAAATACAGATCTAAATTTCTTGTTAACCAAAGTCCTATTAAGTGTGGTCAAGCCCAGCTATTTTGTTTATAACTCGTTCTTTTTCTTTCTTTTATCCGCAGAACTTGATGTTACAAACTTTTCAGTCAATGCAGTTTAAATTAAAGCAGGTCACAGATTTATTTAAATGTACAAAATTGTGTAGTTAAATCCAAAGCTCTGGCGTATGTGGTGGTTTTTAAACACTTGCCCACGAGACCTGCTTAATTATTCTCCATCACTCAGATAAAGAGTGGAGATAAATAAATAAAGTGTATTTTATTACTTTTTAAAATAACTGAAAGTTAAATAATAAAATCATCCGCAAGTAAGATGTGACATCTGTCCAAGTCTTTTCCAAAAGTGGCTAAGCTCTACCACCTTCACTTTTATCTTCAAATCCTGCTGTCACATCAGTGTGCAGCAGGCTGTAGAAAGCAGTACCTTTTCTTCGAGGACAAATTTTCACCTTGTTGTTTCCTCACGTTCAGGCGGCAGCGGCGGCTGTTGATATCAGTGTAGTAATTCAGAGCAGGCCTGACCTCTCTGACTGCACCGCCGGGATCAACAGCTGGGTTTTTCTAGTATTAAAGTCACACCTTCAGTAGAAACACTATACTTTATCTAATTCAGTGCCCGGTTTCAGCCCACAGTCTTCAGCAGTACGCCCCTCTTATATCATATAAAGTGCTTTACACTGCTGGGGGGAGTAGTTCATGAGTATTTTTAGCATGTGACTCAAAGCCCCACCCAAGCGATGTTGGAAGCTGACGTTGTCTAAGTTGCAGGTAAAGTAAATGAATAAAAACTTTGTTGTTAACTGTCAAAGGACAAATTTCATGCCAATTAAATGCCAAGTAGATTTACGACACATTACTAAAGTGGTGTCTTCAGGTGGCCTCTTAAATTTTGCGTTGCAATCGATGTTTTATTTAGACTGCAGTTTAGTCAGCTGATTTGTTCATACAAGATCTGCTTCATACCATATGAATTTGTAGACATAAAGGGGTTTAGGTAATCTACAGGCTCCTGCAACATCACAGGTTTACACCAGACAGGGAGCAAAATGCATTTCTTGATGATGACGTAGGATAATAAAAATTCTTTAGCATGAGTTTTGACACTCGCTGGATGTGGAGTGTCAAATACATTTTTCAATATTTGTTTCTATGGTTGTTTCTAAATACCGAATTTAGGTCTCTCAATTGTGAATTTTCATTTTCACAGTGTTCTGACATTTGATAGACGAGCTGGTAAAAGCAATAAGTAAGGAATTTCTTGTCTTTTCTTTTTCTCCTGCAACAAAAAAAATAAAGTTCATATATGTATATATGACTTCATAAGTCCTGTTGTCCTGTTGTGTAGCATTAGTTGTAATGTGATTATGATTATAAATGTAACAGATTTAAATGATATCTGCAATATATGCGGTTCCTCCTACAAGTGGCCCTCTGCAAGCATATTGCTGGACGGCAAAAGAATGTGTGTGTGTGTCTGTTTTTCTTACAAGGAGGGTGATGTATGTGAAGAGGGTTGCACAGGGCTACTTGCAGACCCCCCCCCGGTCAGGATCAATGGCTGCTTTCTCAGGCCATGTTCTTTGACAAGAGAGTCCGGGTGTCATCTGACAGATGAAAATAGTTTGTGTGAAATGGACACCGTGCTAGCACGCAGCCAGGCTAACCATGCTGCAGTTTAATGGTTTTACAACACTGAGCAAGAAGTGCTAGGTCATTGAACATATGTGTGTGTGTGTGTGTGTGTGTGTGTGTGTGTGTGTGTGTGTACATGCGTCTGTTATCTACGCGCCCCCCTCTGTGCAATTAAATGTCTCAGCAGTGTACTGACATTCTTTAATCAGTGTGTGAGGTGTGGATGTATGTTTGAGCGCTTCGGAGTGCTTCAGTGTTCTCATATCAGTGTGTGTATGCTTGCGTTTGTGTGTTTTTGCGTATATGTGGGTGTGTGTGTGTCTCTTTCCTCCTCCTGGCTAGCCCGTCTCCTCGTGTTTGGACATATGTTGAGTTTTATTTCACTCAGACATCAATCCTGCTGGCCAGCTGTTAGGACAGCTGCTCTCTCTGTGCCTCTCCTGCTCTGTTTCTCTCTTTTACTCTATCATTCGTGCCGTCTTGCGCTCGCGCTCTCTGTTTCTCTTGGTCTGCCTCTCACTCTGGTTTTTTCTTCAACATTAATGTTTCTTTAACATCAAAATGTTATGCTTTGTTTCTCTTTGCTTCTTCTAAACAGTATTTTTTTAAATTTTGTGTCTCTTCAAATTCTTTCTTTCTTTCTTTCTTTCTTGTCCTCTCTCTCTGATCCTGTGGGGTCTGCAGTTGAAGTCATAGCACTGGCATAAATTTGGAAGTGCAAAGTGTAGCTGTCAGCTTCCATTTACACACATTCAGTAGTGAAGTGAAGACACAAAATGTTTTTTTTTTCTTTTTTTAACTGTGGGTGTGTTACACAAACACCAGGCACCGGTTAGAACACTGGATTTTGTTATTTTTTACATTAAGTAATTTTTCAGATTAATGCTTTTTTTTCTCTTTACATTGGCCTTAGACTGCACACTCCAGGGCTCCGAGTTCCCGAGCTCTCTCACTAAGCATAATGTGTTTGTTTGAGAGACTGAAAGAGACGATGTATGTGGATAATTTAAAGGAACTTTTTTTAAGCTTTCACACTAAAATCTGCTCAGCGTGAGTGAACTAAACTTTCAAAATATATGTGTTTCCTAAACATTTTTGTTAGAAAACAAACTTCATTGGAATATGTTGCACACCTGTTGTAAGCATGTTTAAGATAAATATTGCACTAATGAAGGATTTGGCAGGATAGATTATTCCACGGCTTCACACTGAGCTCTCTTGTTAGAAAGTGGTGGTTTTTCCGACACAGCCATTCTTCTAGGCTGAGAGAAATAGCTCTCTACTCCTATTCATACGTATCTGTTACTTACCAACATTTTGCTGAAAAGTTCATTTCATGAGCAACTTTTAAAAACAAGTAGGCTAAAAGAAAGAGTGAGAAGAGAGTGACACAGTCATATAGTAGAAGCCTGTGGCACACTGTGTATTTCTTGGCAGTTGCTCTTTTGGACTGTTGATGCTTGCCTGCCACATACCCACACATACACTAAGTAAAACACACACAGCAAAGCACACAGTAAGTTGCCTGTGGCTCATGTAAAACACCCAAAACATTGTCTCTTGGCAGGTTGGCGTGGGGACAGGTGATAAAAGTGTGTTTACCCTAAACACTCGCCAGCTTGCTAGCTGCCTCAGCGCTGATTTACTACGACTCCGTCTCTTCAGCCGCTTCTTCTCCTCATCGCCTTCCTTCTGGCTCGCTTTCACTTGATCTTATCGCTCATTCACCCTACCTGTCTGTCTCTTCTCCATACTTGTTCCTGCTTGTGACAAAGTCTTTTTTGAAAATATTTTTTATTTTACAACAAATAAAAAGGGAATTTCCAGATGTGGAATGTCTAAAGTGTTTTGATTTGGGAGAGTAAGTTTTTATTACTTCCAGCATGGAGGTTATGTTTTTGGTAGTGTTTGTGTGTCGTTCTGTCTGTAAACACAGTAGCTCAAAAAGTTTTGAATGAATTCTGGTTAAACTGTGTAGGGGTGTCGAGCGGGCTCATGTTAACGGTCCATTAAAATGTGACTAACATATATTGAGGTCTTCAAGTTCAACTCAAGAAGGATTTATTGGTCAAAAATTGAAAAAAAGAAGTATAACTTGTGCTTGTGCTTACAAGTGTTTTTTGACCTTTGACCTCTCTGTCATGGACAATAGACTAACCTGAAGGTGAAAGGGATAATGTTGGGATGGGATACTTTTTGAGTATAGCTGATTAACAGTATAATGTAATGTTATGTACATTACACTAACAGTTTATAACAACTTAAATGCGTTTTATTTTTGGGGTGTCGGTTAATATAAACTTGTGCTCTTTTTTCACTCTATATTTATTACTAAACATTTAAAGCAGTTTTGCTAACAGTGACATACATGGTGCACATGTACTATATCCACATAAATAATAATAATAACAAATATTTGTACTTAAAATTAGAAGCCTGCACGCTGCACTTTTACTGTACAACAGACGTCTTAAAGTATGTTTGTTTAAAGAACAAAGAAAATAAAAGAATGTATGCAAAATCCAATACTGTTAAACCCTTAAAAGTAAATACCTCCCAGAGAGTGAGCTGACTTGCTGGAGGTATGCGCTCTCGGAGTGCTTCTAGCATCAAGAACACATCAGCAACTATTTGATATTGTTTACAAAGTTTTTCCTTATTCTTACTTTTTCTATGTCATCCTTCCCATTTGTTTTTACCCACTTCAGTTTGTCTTTATAATTCTTCCAAATTGCTGAAACAGTCATCTTCATCATTCCCTCTTCAACATTGTCTCCGCCTGCCCTGCTTTCCACCTTTCCCCTTTGTTCTTTTAATGTAACCTTACTTCCCTCACCAGCCAAAACATCCACCCGCTCCCTCGTCTTTTTAACCCATCCAATTTCCGTATTATCCTTCGTTTGATAAAGAGGCCTGTTTCTGGACAGCAAGGAATTTTTATCCACCCACCAATCTAAACACCACTTGAACCCTGACTCAGTTGCGGTGACGGATAAAGAGCCATCTAGGGTAAAACATCTCCCTCCATCCTCTCTCATCCCTCTCTTCTTGTCCTCTTCCTCGTCCCCTCTTTCTTCGTACCACACCGCTCTCATCCCCCCACAGTCTCCTCATCTGATCTGTTTATCAGTACGAGGAGTGTAAATTGTGCAATAGAGTAC
This sequence comes from Diplotaxodon limnothrissa, assembly GCF_057381915.1. Taxonomy (NCBI): domain Eukaryota; kingdom Metazoa; phylum Chordata; class Actinopteri; order Cichliformes; family Cichlidae; genus Diplotaxodon; species Diplotaxodon limnothrissa. The sequence goes on from NC_140602.1 coordinate 23,311,358, forward strand.
ACATACAGTTGACTTATGCAGATGTGTCTTGGAGTTATAGGTTGTATTTTCTTCACTAAGTGCTCTCATAAATTGGGTTCCTTGATATTGTTTGATACAAGGCGCACTGCACAAGTGCACATTGGCGTCTTCAGGTCTTGTGATTAGAAGAAAAGCCCCTCATCCTGCCTCTGTCCCACAGCCTTCCTTCTTTACCAGCCATAAATATCACCCCTTGAACCAAATGTACACACATACTTATCCTGTGGAGCCACTTGTACAGTAAATCTGCAAAAAAAAAAAAAAAATCAGGTGGATTCCATTGTCCGGAGGGGGTGGAAGCTATGTTCATTACATTACTTTACTTCAATGTGGTCCGCCTGCCTGGAAATACCCGCTGTTTATTGCCTAATTTGGGAAATCACCACAAAAAATTTCTGTCATTTTTAAATTGTTTCTTTGTTCTGTATATATCTGCCACCCTACGTCGGTGCCATTGCCCCCCGCCCCCCTCTTTGTTTACATTGAACCCATGTGACGAGGACGGCTGCATCAGCTTATTTACAACAATCATAATCCGACTGTAAACATGCAAGGTTTTAATGGACCTAATAAGGAAGCTGTGCTCGGCTGGTGGACGGCATCTCATGACCACACAATGGGCCCATACGCACAAACTAAACATTAAGCCATTCACAATAGACCATGTGCCCTTATGAATGCCTATCGCGTCTTTTGTCAGGATAAAGGCACCACAAATAAGCTATTGTCTGACTTAACCATTCTAAATCAGGCAATCCCTTAGGGGCATGTTTTCCACACTGCACCCAAGAATGTCTCCTTTTTTTGTACGAGTGTGTGTGTGTGCGCTTTTTGATGTCCTTGGTGACTGAGGCCTCCTCATGGGTCCGTGCATGACCATGACACCATCTATGACACACCTGCCGGCAGAAAAACAAGAGTGTATACACAAATGAAGGACCTTAAAGATTTGTGTCGTAACGTGTGCAGAAATTGGACATACAGAGTGAGTAATGCAGGTGCTGTATTTCTGAATGTAGTGCTTATGCTTAAAGATTTCAGGCTTTTCTGGTGTCACCTTTGGTTTGTGGTGGTGACTGAAGCAGAAGAACAGCTCGTATTTATGTGTTTCTAGCACACGCTGGAAAAATTTGTTACACTGAGGGCTGAGAGCTGTCAGCAGTGTTTTCTGACAAAGTCAACTTCTGAATATTACAAAAGTTGTGTTTGCACTGGGTTTCATGTTCTCCCATCCTCATAGGTACCCTTTAAAATGAGGATGATATAGCAACTATATTTTTGCCTCCATTTGGAAACAAATACTGTTAAATTTAAAGGGTTTATAGTGGAGACCGATTACAACACAAAATATACCTCAAGACTTAACAGGTTATACTTGCTTACATTTATTTGCTGATGCCTGACAATGTGCACACTTTACTGTTTCTTCATTCGCAGGTCGCACACACAGACAGAGGCACACAAACAATCCCGCTTGCACATGTGCAGATATCTGTCTCTACCAAGTTTGTCTCTCTACTGTTTGCCTGGTGAAGAATTGAAAAGTTCCCATTGTTGAAGTAAAGTTCACAGCAGGACTCCAGTTGAATAAATGGGACCTTATGAATCTTATGAGACCACGTGTCTCTGATGTCTATTATCCTGAGGCCATGAGACACATTGTGAGAAAAAAAAGACAACCATCTCTAAACAATGCAGACATTCTCATTTGGTCAGCTGCTGCATTTTTTATTTTTTTTATTTTTTAGATAAAGTAGGAGGAAATTTTTTCTTCTCCTTGATGGGAAATGTACTCATTCTTAGGTTTTTTTTTCTTGTGTCTTCTCCATACTTTTTATTATCATCACCCAATTTTCTCCTCTTTCTACTACTTCCCCAGTTTTATGTTTATGGGCGACAGTCAGGCCTCCTGTGAGACCTCAGCATTAGTATCTGAACAGGTGGACTGTTGTAAAATGCATATTTCATTTTAAATATGATGCTATTGTCTGAAAGTTACAAATTGAAACAGACTTGATAAAAAGAAACTAATTGTTTTGTTTGTTTGTTTGTTTTTGTAGAACCCTCTTGCATGGAAAGACTCCTCTCTAAAGACTGGAAGGAGCGCGTGGATTGCTTGAACGCCACTGAATTCTTGGGGGAGGTTAAAGGTAAGAGTGAGAAAGATAGCAGCTACTACTATATCTACATTCTCTTTCAGGGAGATGCTAAGTGTATGCTGATAAATACTGTTCCTGCTTTAACTGTGCCCTTTGCCACAGTTGGCAAAACAAAAGAAAGACAGCAAGCGTGTTTTTCCCCCCACAATAAGTAGTGCCTTTTTCAAAACCTGCAGCATCTGTGGAATCTCTCATTTTTCTTTTTGGTTCACCCAAATATGAAGAGTGTTATAAATAAAAGCTAATGGTACGTGCGCAGAAAAGACACTGTTGTGCAACGCTAAATTCAAGGGTAAGAAACGGTTAGATACGCTGCAATTCTCTGCTCTGTGTGTATACTTGCTGCATGTTTCTGCATATGAAAGCAGCACAGTAAATGGTAGCCAGGCTTACCTGTCGAGCAGTGAGGGTGGCACTAAGTACTCCAAATTGTACCTTTGATTAAAGGGTGTGTATGAGAGGAGAGGTTGCACATGGTCCTATATTTTTGTAGTCCACATCAGCAAATAGCATTTACAAAGGCATAAATAACCAAGACCAATGAATTCTCGACCTGCTCTGGTGTTCAGAAGTGAAAATAGCAGCATATATATATATATATATATATGTGTATATATATATATATATATATATATATATATATACATCTTATCATTTTGCTTTAGAACTGCAATATAATATGCAATTTAGAATTAATAAAGCTATAAGATCATGTATAGGTGATCGGTGTGAATAGCTATTCTTTACACATTAAATACTATAAGTAAAATATGAAATTACAAGTATTACCTCTCTTGACATCACTGTATATCACACACTGCTGACACAGGATTTTGGGGGCCGACACCTAAACAGGTTTTTAGGGAATAAAAACAGAAAGGTTACATGTTGGCTAAAAATCAATGAAGAAACCACCCTCTGCCCGTCTGTGGTGCTGCTCTACCACTTGTGACGCAGACAGCGCTTATTAAAAGGAATGAAGTCAAAGAAAAATAGTGCTTGTTCTCAACGCGGAAATGCAGATCCGATATTATTGATGGTTTTCTACTTTTACAATTATCTTCCCCGGCGTGTTTTACATCTCCTGACTTTGTAAAGTTCATGCATATTTTGAGCTGTCGTAAGAAGGAGGCCTGTAATATATTAGAGCCGTGTGGAGCCTCGATTGCAGGCAGTGAGGCTGACTGGTTAGTACAACAAGTAATAGAACAATAAAAAACAATGAGAGTCTTTACTCTGAATTTACAGAACTGTATAGTTTGTGTGTGTGTGTGTGTGTGTGTGTGTGTGTGTGTGTGTGTGTGTGTGTGTGTGTGTGTGTGTGTGTGTCTGTGTGTGTGTGTGTGACCGCGTCTGACTAAACTACTCACACATAAGAAGAAAAATTGCTTTCTTAAATTTCTAAAATGTGCTTATGGTAGTTAAATAATAAAAATAGAATGAGGTAGAAAAACAAATGACTTTTAAAAACTGATATATTAAGACAGGGAAATGCTTTCTGTCTCGAGGGCTACAGCATTTTCTGTTTGTGTGCCGTAACGCAAGTTGTTAACGGCAGAGCAGTCGAGCTGCCTTCAGTGAGAGGAACCGTTTGTGATCGTCTCCGGCTGAAATGGCAAGTATTTCCTCTGTGGAAAGTGGGAAAAGGGGACTACAGAGAACCTTCTTCAGCAGAACAGACATTGACTTTTATTGTAGGACACATATCAGACGCTTTTTCTCTGTCGTCATACCGACTACCTCCATCTACACAAGCACCCTTCTTATTCAGATAAAATAAACACCCTTAATCACCCTTTGCATAGTAATAATTTAGCATAGGTTACACAACTCATTGAGAGTGCTCTTGTGTCAGATAAGTGCAGGGATACAGTAAAGTTATTCAAACTAGAAGAAGCAAGTAAGATGAAATTCAAGTAAGAGTGAAGTGAAGGTAATTTCCATCAGTAGAAATGATCTTTATCTTTGGATTCTTTCTGTTTTCACTGTGAAATATTAAAATGAGACATTCAATTCAATCACAGTGTAGTTGCTATAGTGTGGCACATTTTGTACATGAAGACAAAAACAGCTGTCCTCTTTGATTGCTTAAAATGAGAAATTATAAGAAGAAGCCAAAAGTCGTGCTCTGCTTCCCTCAAATGCTTTTATCTTTCTTATATAAAAAGGTTGTTAATTGAAAGTTACATACGCACTCTTGTCTGCACAGATTTTCCAATTTTTTTAATCTCAAACCAAAGTCCAAGTCCAAGGCCAATCAGCATTTAGCGATTCTTTTCACCTTTCTTAATCAACCTTTTTATGAATATTTGTTACTTACTTTTTTATTGGTATTACTATCAGTCCCATTGTTGCCATATCAAATAGGTTCAGGTCATTGTGTGAGGAGACACACAGGATAGAAAACTTAAATTAGGAATAAAAAATGAATAAATCAGTTCATTTTAATTAAATTTAAAAATTTTTGACAGCTACAAAAGGTACAAAAAAGTATTTTCAAGGGCACGTTCCTGCTCAGATTTAAGCCTCTCATGCTCCACTTGTTTTGATGTGCTTTGCAGATTTAGTGCCTGTCACATGTGTCTTAATCTATTAAACGTACCACTTTTCTGGTAAAGGATATGCAGAAGTATCTCGGCCTCTTTGAAAGTGACTATATTTCTGCATGAAAAGCAGCATTCAGATGGAATTTTTTTATGACACAGAGGAGGAAATATTATTATTAAGATAAAGATGTATGCAAATATTCTAATTGTCTAATACTGCATGAACTAGCAGAACGTTAGCTGACATATTTTTTTTTTCATTTGCTTTAAATAAGTATATATCTGATATCCACCTGGAGTCATGACAGCATTATTACACTTTTGATGATTAGGAAAAGTTTCTTGTAACTTGAAGAATAACAGTTAAATAGCATTTAACTGATCATTCAGTAGCCTCAATTAAAGTGCTTGTGTGTTCCTCAATAAATTTACTCTTTTTTAAAAGCATAGTGCTTTATATCACTACTTTACACCTATTTGATAGATTTGGATTAAACTTTTTTCTTTTTTTAGTTTGTTTGTTGGAGCGGACACAACATACAAATACGTTTTCCTGGGGAAGAAAGACACTAGTGTGCAATCTATTGTCATGATACTGATGGCCAACAGTAATCCCACCCAATAAAGGTTAACAATTTACAAGATGCTCTATGTTTGAAAAATACAAGTTAATCTTATAATGACAAATAAAAGCTTTATGGATCTGTGTTTCATGCAATTCAGTTTTGGTGACTTTTAAAAGTTATTTCGGTCATTTCTGTGATAGAAACCCTCCTTTACCATCTCTTTAAATATTTGATAGCACTTCAGTGGAGACAAGACAAGAGTATGCTTGTCTAATCCACAAAGTTGGACTCAATTCTTATGTGTTAGTTGAAGACACCAATAAATATAGCATGTGCCAGCACGCACGCACACAAATGATCACACAAACACGGCACACAGATGTCTCTGTTCATCCAGCTGTGTCCTCACTAAAGAAAATACTCTCGCTGAATTCAAGCGTTTTATTTCTCGATGGTTGAAAAGAAGCCTGGTCTGGCTGACCTAAATACGCAAACACAACTGTTGCTCTGTGTCTCCTCACACAGCGACCTGGACCTATTTGTTCAGTCGCAGTTATTTTTAGGGTAAAAAAAGCCCATTGACCTCCTTTTATTTACTGGAATGTTCATTACCGGTCAGGTATGGCTTCAGTTTGCCTGTGTACAATATATTTATGTTTATGTGTGAGTAAATACTTTTTAGCTACACTACACCATGACTCACAGCAAAACAACTGGGAATGTGCCCAGGATTAATATATAAACACTATGAAGCTCTAGAAGGAGGTGCGTGACATTTCGTCTAATTATTTGCTCTTAGTTGCTCTTCATTACCGTGTCCTGATATCCTCCTTAATAATATTCTAGCACTAAGCTTTAAATACAACTCTTCTCCAATTTCTTATTCTTCTTCCTATCACAAAAAAATGTTGTTTTAGTCACAGAGGGCAGCAGTTCACTGGTATTTTTCCCCATTTACAACCTATAGCTTTGCTTTTAATTCGTTTTTAATAGAAAAAGAGACAAAAGATGAACGGATCAAGCAGAGCTGTGCAATTCTTTTAGATGATGCTAGCGAATCTTGTGCAACTCTGAAAAATTATAAAACTGTAACGATTTATTTTGAAGGATTTTTAAAAAAAAGATTTTCTCCTGTAATTGTCGTTGCCTTGAATACAGCAGTTATGATTTACACTATTATCAAAACATGATCAATTAAAATGAGAAGAAGGATTTTATTTCTTTTATATATTCTTAACCTTCATGAGACTACACTACAACAAATTAAGAAGATGCTGGCTAGAAAATAACTGCAATGGAAAAAGAATAAAACCTGGACACCTCTCAGCTCAGCAGTGTCACCAAAGTTTCAGATGATGAATTAGCTGTTTGCAATGGGGATATGTATGTGGACATTTTCATCTTTTTTTCTTTTCCAGCTTTACCTCGTCTCTATTTTTTGACATTTGGGTATTCTTAGGATTCCTGGTTTTGACATTTCCATGTTTTTTTTTCCTGCAAAGTCAGAGAGCTCATATTAACAGATGGATGGAAAGTGTCTGATTCTACTGTCAGATGCATGAGCAGGCACATCTGGCAGCAATAATCACACTCAAATTCAGCAGTCAGTTAAATAAGGCATCTTTCTCACATTGCAATTTCATTCTTTTTTTTCTTTATTTCATATGCAACCGTCTGTCTGGAAAAGCGAGCTGTTTGTCTACAATAAACCTTGAAATTTGGCAGACTGGATGTGCGATCTTTACACGCCGCTGGCTTGCAGAGAGCACGAGCACGTCTCTGGACAACATGGAGTGACTGTGTTTGTCTTGGGGTCAAGAGTCAGAGTGTTTGTTGTGGTGTAAGTTTGAGGAGACTGTTTAGTCTTGTAGAGAGCAACGTTGGGAGTCTGGCACATAGATCCCATGGTAAAACATGATGGTTTGGCAGAAGCTCAGCACAGTCAGAGACATCAATATGTTAGTCAGAGGTGTGAGCCTGTGAGTGGGTGATGGTTTGTGTGTATTTTTATGTGTGGCTTTTGTGTTCAAATGTGTTTGTTGGTGCATTTGTGTGTTTAAAAAAGTGGCCTGAGACATAACTGTGTCATATGGTTTGGGGATTCACAGACAGCCGTTATATTACTGAATATATAATAATAAAAGAAAGAATTTTATTCAGCTGAATAGTTATTTGCGCATGTTCTGATGTAGCAGTGCCTTCATATTTATTGTGATGTAATGAAACATCATATGATAATCAGATGAAATCTTGAAGCTTGGGATGCGATTCCAGTGAATGAAAACATCACGTAAGCGATTAACAGACACCTCATACAGAAGTAAGAGAGTTCTGGTTCATCAACACATCATCCCAATCATCTAAACATAGTGAGAAAACAGTTAATGGCTTTCTGTTTTGGCTGGACCCCTCGGCAGGTGTCAGGAATAATCCTGATGGATGGAAAACGGAAACATCTGAGATGATTATCGGTGCCAGAAGTGTTGGAGGAACGCAAGGCGTTGCGTGTGGAATGCACAACCCATAATCCACATGAATCATGGAGCTGTAATCGCAGTTGTTGCTGTTACACAATAAGCTGTACTTGACTGTAAAGAATGCCAGGGAATAGGAAGGAATCTGTGTTAAGCGTGTAAGTTTGAAGACATGACAAGATTATAAAGTACCTATCAGTGTTGCCAGACTGAATCGCCAGAGATTCTTGGTGAAGGGTGAAAAGGGAAAAATAAACTTTAAAGAAAGGTGGAGAAAAGTGGTGATAACAACAGAAATGCTGTGAGGAATGAGATAAAGAGAGGAAAAAAAGTCAGGGATCTGATGAGAAAAGAGGGGAGGAGAATAAGAATTAGGAAGCTGGTGAGAAAGGAGCAGGATGCAACAAGAGAGTTGGAAAAAGAGAAGAGGGGATAAAAGGAGGGTGGAGCTGATGGTAGGAGGAGGTGTGATAAAGTAAGAGAAGAAGACTGAAAAAAAAAAGGTGGGAAAAGAAAACAATGAAAAGAAACAAGAGGAAAATGATGAGTGGCGAGAATACACCATAGGGAGGATCAGGACTTGGAAGCGGAGTAACTGATGGGAAGGTCTTTTGGGGGAAACCCGAAAAAATAGAAAAAATGGACAGAATGAAAGCATGAAGAAAAGAGACAAGAAGAGGAGAATGTTGCCTTTGATACAGGGGTGCTGAGGGGTAATTTCTGTGTGTGTGTGTGTGTGTGTGTGTGTGTTGGGGGGCAGTCTGTGGTACAATAGGGGCCTGACAGGACTACAATGAAGACTCTGTTAGTATGCAGGTAGTGTTGGGGCCACCCTGCAATATCCCTACATGGCCCCAGGGCAAGACCTTACACACACACACACACACACACACACACACACACACACACACACAAGAGCAAGAACTTCTAAACAAGATATAAACAAGATATACTTCAGTGTGGTTGTGCTTTAGTTTACGCTTCACTCTAGTTACTTCCTGTTACTTCCTAGAGTGAAGTCAAATTTGCCTGTTTTTCCCTAATTAAATCTTCAAGAAGTCTGTCTCTCCCATAGAACAAATTCTTGGAGATGGTTTAAACACTCTTTGTGCTTGTGGCAACTCCCTACAAATAGAGCCCAACCAACTAAAGACAAATTGTATGTACCCATCCTTTTTTCTATTAATGTCACCCCAAAGATGTTATTAATGGGATTTCTGAGAGGGATTGTTTTGTGTTGCTCCTTGAGAAACTCTTGCTAGTTTTTGAGGTACTGTGAAAGACTGGGAACGGCATGAGAGCTTGGTGTCATGAGCAGTAGGTTAAAAGTAGAGTTGAAAGTCAGACAAACTTTGAAGTGGAGGATAGGGTGTTCCAAAGTTTGGAATAAGGTTTAAAATATGCCAGCAGTTATAAAGAAACTTATACTTATGTAAAAAAAAGAAAAAGAAGAAGAAGCAGTTATAGCATCCAATAAACTGGTTAACAGACAGTAGGTCAGTTGATCAATGTGATTTTTTTTTACATAACTTATCAGGATTTTGAAAATAAAGCACATGAGGAAATGCCAGTGAAAAATTAAAAGTGGATTTTGTTTGCTTCATTCATGTGGTTCTAAGATAAAAGTTCAAATCATCAGTTTCTTTTGTTTAAAAAAAGATCTGAGGAATGTGGAACACAAAAAGCATTCTCATTGGAGTATGCCCAAAAAACCTCCCATGAGTATCAAACTCATAAACCCGACAAAGGGCTGTAACAGCTACTTATTTTAAAAAGGTTAAGTCAAAGTAATTTAATTGTTCTCAGGAGCAGATGCTAAGTGGTGGCATGCAGTGACAAGATAGAAGATAATAAGTAGTAAGATATAACTGCAAGCCTGCTAATTTGCAGGAGTTTTAGGAATGAGAGTTTGTAAAGGGCTTGTGTTAGCCAAACAACGGCTGAGTGATTGAGGGTAGGCTATGCTTAGGTTTGGACATTTTGTATAAATGAAAAATGTTCAAGGTGCTTTCAGCCAGAGAAGAAAACTTATTTTCAGTCATGGCTCTTTGGTTAGAACTACATGAAACATTGTCATGACCTTCATGAGTTGTTTTGTACTCGTTAAATTTCCTCCCAGACTTTTTTATATTAACTGATCACTTGAGATTTTGTATAAATTTTTCTGCCTCAGCTGAGCAGGATCTGAACACCTCTTATGAACATCCAGCCAGTTTGCAGTGTTATCAACTTTGAATTGCTACTCTTGCTAATTTCATGCCCAGGTACACCAGAGTCGCTGGAAGAGAAGGAGCGCCAGCTTTCCACCATGATCGGTCAGTTGATCAGCCTGAGGGAGCAGCTTCTTGCCGCCCATGATGAGCAAAAAAAGATGGCCGCCTCGCAGCTGGAGAAGCAGAGACAACAGATGGAGCTGGCCAGGCAGCAGCAGGAGCAGGTAGGAAGGGTCCGTGGATGTGTTTGGGGCTGTACAATGAGAGTTGGGTAAAAAGAAAGAAGAAAAAGACATTAATATTAATAGTGTACATGTGTTGGTCTATGTGCAGGATAATGAATAGGGTTTGGTGATATGAATCGCACATAGTTCATTCCTGTGTGTTTATGCAGGGGTGCATCTAGAAGGGGGGTGGGGGTGGAGTTTCACCAGGGCCCCAGAACACTTACTCAAGTATTCTAATGTACTTAAGTATTTCCACATACTTAATGCACTTTGTAGTAAGCAATATATAATTAATTAAAATGATCCACAGCTGGAACATTAAAGAGATGTGTCTCTTTAATGTCCCCCCCCCCACCCCATTTTTAAAAAAAAGAAATTGGATACAGCCCTGGTTGTGCATACATCATATTTAGAAGCAAACTAATGACTAAATGAAAAATATCAATCAATAAATAAAGACATACATAAATAAATACAAAATTGAGTATATGATTGGCAGGGCTTTAAACTGTCAACAGTTCATTTTTAATATTCTGTAATTCCTTTTTGTTGATTCCTTTCAGGTATTATATTATTTTGTTCATTCAACTAAATACTGAAATTTGAGGTTATCATTATTAAAAATAACAGAAAATTAGTCCAACAGGGCGAACAGCACATATAACTAAATACAAATGTTAAACATTACCAGGTTACATTAACCTATAGCAACTATTGGATACACTTCAAATTACAGAGGTTAGAAAGCCAACAGGACTTAACACAAAGCATTGTCTTCTTGTGAATGGCTTCCTCTTAAACTGTTTGATCTATTGAATGTGAAGGTCCTAAACCTATGAAAGTGTACAATATCCGACACAAAACCCCCTGATATTTAATAATTTTCCAGTAACAAGTTAGTAATTTTTTGCTGTAATTCCTCGAATTCCAAAGCTTTTCTTTTTTCCAAAGTCGCATTGTAAAAATGTTATCATAACTGACATAATGGCCACAAAGGAGACCCAACTTGTAAAGGAAAAACAAAATGTCCCTAACAAAACGCGTGTAGGTGTATCTGTATGTCTTTTGACTGCACCTTCAAAAGTTGTAACAAAAGCGTCTCTTAGGGTGCCAGACGGCAATTTAAAAAAAAAAAAACGAAAACATTGTGTGACAGAGAAAGAAAGCGAGAGCCTACGAAGAGAAGTGTTTAGGTGAGCTGCTCTTTGTTTTTACTGTTTGCCGACACGTTACTGTAGGTTGGCATATGACAGGCTCTGTTTGGACAAGTCCACACCTCCCATCACAACACATTCCACCTTTCACAGCTTTACAAAGGAAACAGGCAAAGTGGAGAGTGCGAAGAGAAAGACAGATTCCAATATCAGCCAGTCATTTGGCTGTTGAGACTTGATAGGATAATGCCCTACAGACAAACCCGAGAAATCTGCCTTTAATGAAATATGACATGTGTGCAAATGGGGCGCCGCCTCCCATTCAGCAGCCTGTAATTACATTTCGGAATAAATATACTAAACGACTTCTCAAGGAAAAAAAAAAGAGGGGCAGCTGTTTTACTTTTCTGGTTCAGAATGGGCGGGATCACGTCGAGGACGTACTGTCCCTTTTAGGACTTTAACCTCTCACGAGTGGCCGCTCCCAGATGTCAATCACTAGATGATGCTTGGCCTTTTAACATCTGACATTGAATGTTTTTCATTAGAGAATTTTACATCAAAACAACAACAGAGAAAATTATCACCCCTCCTGTTTATGTGTGTGTGTGTGTGGGAGGGGGGAGGCTTCCACAGGCACATTGGGTGTTGTTGGCTGATGTAGTAAACATGCCAATCTCACAGATTCAGTGTCAGTTAAGAGAATTGTTCATAAACCTTCTGCACTGCTAATTGCTTGGATTGGATGCACCATCCATCACACCAGCCGAGGCTTTTTAGAGATAATAATCTGAGGTCAAACTGACACATAACTCAGAGTCTCTCTACCTGTTTTTGATTTACTGTACTGCATTTGAGACATGATTGACCTCACTGAGAGTTTTCAAGAGCAAATCACTTTGTCTGCCACCTGTCGAGGACAGATACATCCTCATCATCATCTTGAGTACCAGATGACAATTTTGCCTTTTAGTATTGTAAGGCACTTACCTTAAAATGTAAAATGGCACGAGAAGACGGTGTAAATCAACATGATATAACATAAAAGGGAAGAGATTTGGATTCATTTTTCATCATCATCATCTTGAACCCTTGTATTTTTTATTTTTTACTTCCATGACTTCTAAGAGCAACATACCATTTCTGACAAGCCATTTATGGACATTTTCCTGTATTGCTTTTCTTTCATTTCCAATTAAAACACACACACACACACACACACACACACACACACACACACACACACACACACACACACACACACTGTATGCATACTGTTTGTTCTTTAATATTTTAGAAACATGAACACGGTACAGAAATACAGATTATCCTTCTTCTCTTATCATCATTTTCACTCTTCCGCTCTGTGTGTGTGTGTGTGTGTGTGTGTGTGTGTGTGTGTGTGTGTGTGTGTGTGTGTGTGTGTGTGTGTGTGTGCAGATTGCCAGACAGCAGCAGCAGCTGTTGCAGCAGCAGCACAAGATAAACATTCTTCAGCAACAGATCCAGGTTAGTAGCCAAACACACTTTAAACATCTACGTATATACAACCAGACACACACACTTCCTTTTTTCAGTCTTGACCTTTCTTTGCATTTACTCCTCCTGCCCTCTGCAGACTCCTCTTGTTTTGTTTCTTTTTGTTTCTTGTCCATCTCTGTGAGGATGCCAAGAACTTCTTATCTTTTGTCCTTTGTGCAGATGATCTAATTATTGTCTATCCAAGCAGTTCCGTGATCATCTTATCATGTGGAATTGGAAAGCGGAAATAATACAAGAGGTCATGGCCTTTACTTTTGTGCTCTGCCTGCTGTTAAGAAAGCAGCACCAAAAGCCTTCAGACACACACATAAAACACACAGTGGTGACTCAGTGATTGCCCTGGTTATAGCTGGATCATTCACTGTTGCATTGATTACTCAGCAATTGATACCCAAAGGTGCTCAAGGCTTATCCTCTTCCTCTTTTCTCTTTCTCTGCAGCATTTCCTGATAACTGTAACGTTTTTTAACCATTAAGCACATAAATGGATAAACATCTGTGGAGCGTGTACAGAAACCTGCAGGGAGATGTGTGAACTCACTTTTCTGGCTTCTGCTTCTTGTTCAGTTTTTCAGTGTTCTCCTTCTCCTCTTATTCCTACATCTGTTTCAGTGAGCCATCTGATGCACTGAGATTTGTGAAGTGTTCACTGTTTACCTACATACCCACCAAGAAATTACCACCAGCTGTGCACCAAATGCTGATCAATTTGCTCAGCATGGCTGACTGTCACATGGGAATTTAACAGGTTTATTTTTTTTAAGTGGTTGGCTCACAATCTGAATCCTCTGCCATCCGTCCATCCCGTGCTACTTTTGACCCCCTGTTGGTCCCAAGCTTTGGATCTCCCTACTCTCCTGAGGTGTGATATAGTTAATGAGGGTTTACTTTCCCCCCTGGTCGTCTTCCTCTTCATCTTTTTATTATGAGGCCTCACCCTTGGATCTTAATAAAGCTCGGATTGGACTTCATTAGCCTTCTTAGCCCCAAGGGAGAGTGAGACCATAAAAAACAGCTCCTACTCTGATCCTGTTCCACACTGTGAAGCATGGATACTGTGTCATGTTTTTTTTTTTTTTTAGAATGAAGAGATATGCAGAAGATGGCTCTTGAGAGCAGAGTGTTATCATGTGGAGCTTTGCAACCATCTGTTGTAAAGGGCATAATGTGTATTTCACTTTTATTTTCTTTGTTGAATTGAATTTGAAAAGGCCAGAATTACTGCAATCTGCTTTTTCATAAATATACAAAAATGAATGCAACAAAAAAAACATTTGTTTTCACTGAAAAAATTGTGCTGCATCTTATTGTTATTTAAGTTATTTTTAAGGCAATAGCATTTGTCAGCAAACAAACCAAGCGCAGAAAGCAGCACATGGTGCATCTACTGTACAGAGAGTTAGAATTATTATGGCTAAGCTCCAGGGTTTAGTCACTGGGGTACGGGCTGTTTACGCTGTGTCGGATGTGTGTTGGCCTTAAACACACAGGCGGCGGTGCACTGGTCTGTTTCCACTTATCAAATCCAGACCTGAGCTCCTCTCAGGCCAATACTCTGAGGAGCTGACCAAATGCTACTGTTTCAGCTGAAAGAATAGGGCTCAGTGTGGTAAAACCTCTTTTTAGAAGTGCCAGTTGTTGTTCATATCTTAATTTGAAACACTAGATGCCGTCCAGATGGAAAAAATAAGGAACCTAAACAAAGTTTCTGCTAGAAAAGTGCAAAAGTTGAAACTGCATGGGGTTTACTTTCAAACAGCTCATGCTATCTATTGCTTCATCCAACCAACCATCAGTCATTAATTAGCATTTATTTTTTGGACGCCTAATAGATTCTGAAAGTTTTATAGATCAGCGCTGACTTGTGAAAAACTGTGACTTATGTGTATCTGGTTTCTGAATGGAAGACAATGAAAAGTCAGTGGGAGCTGTTTTCCACTGCTTTTTTTCCCTCTTCCATTTCTGCAACTTGTTGTTGCTTCTCTGGATTCTGTTTCAGGATGGTGTCAGTGTGTTTGTCAGCTAGTGTGGTGGGGGAGCATAGTTCAAAGTGACCCAGGTTTCCTGTCATGTGGTTTTAAATGGTGTGGAGGGCCAGCGGGGGATGTCCACGGGTTAAAGAAACGTTTCCGAAGGCCCCATTCTGATATGGTTGCACACGCCGAGTCATATACACAAGTATGAAGAAATATGTTACACAGCAGATGTTATTAGATCAAATGCCTGCACGTGCATAACAACTCACACATGGTACTTATGCAATAACAATATTATAGCCATTTGATATCAAATTATCTACATTAGGACATACACAGTCAAACATAGATACATGTGCACATACACACATGTGCAAAAACTCACACACGCACACACACTCACATGTGCGCGTGCTCACACCAACACACAAACACAGACACACAAACAGTGGTGGCGGGCTCTTTGTGTGCCGTGGGCAGAGTGGCCCAGCCCAGCCTGGTGGCTGACAGGCATGTGTCTTTGTTAAGTCGGTTCCTATAATGGCTCTCATATGTGGCCCATTTCCTTCAGGCCCACAAAGGCACAGGCCCTAACCGCACCGCCTGGGCCCTAGCTAACGGGCTAATTAATGACTGCAAAGCCGCACTCCTCCTCCTCCTCCCTCTCTCTCTGTTCTTCATTTATAACTCTTGTCTCCTCCTTCGCCTCCCCTCCTCCTCCTTTTCTTTCTTTGAGATCTTGTCTCCGAGTGTTGCTTTCTTATTGTTTTTGCTTCATATTTTCAACTCTGTTCTATCCTGTGCCGTGATTTCTGTGTGCTGCCCTCTGCTGAAATGTGGCTTCTATTTACACAGTGATGAACTACAAGCTACGATATGGTTTTGATCGCCGTTCATAATTTAGGATTTTGACACAGTACTGGCAGTCTGTGACAGCTAAATAAGTTTCAGATGTAATTATTTATGCATCACAATAGATTTGATCTTCCCCTCTCTACATTCATCACTGCTGCTCTTAATCACCTAAAGCTTTTCCCTTGTCGATAAAGTGCTGATGTAAGGTGAGATCGCAAATAGCCGGGGTGTTAAACCTGCCTTAACACAAACAGGCACAAACACAATAATCCACACACTCACACACATGCATAAGAACTAATGGAGCAAGGAAATGGCTTAGATAGACAGGCAGCTCCTACATCAGCAAATACAGCTTCAGACACAATGACTCGGAAAGCCATGGAAAGCCCATAACGTCGATTGGACTCATCAGCTATGGAAAATGCCTAATTCCCGATTTTACAGTGGCCCTCCCTCCAATCTATTAACCTGTGTGTTCGCCTAAATAAAAATCCTATAAGCAGCATACAGTAATTCTGTGTCCTTTAATTATAGTGTGTTTTCATTATGCTCACGTGGGTGTAACAAGATAGTGAAAGAAAAAAAAATCTGCTCTCGTGGTGATTTTGGCTTGGAGGCCAAACTGTGTTAGCCCCACTTCTGCATTTATCACGTGATACACCCTGTCTCAAAAAGGCAGTTTATGGACAGCTTTAAAACTGTTGTGTATACCCTAACTTTTTTTAAGCATGCACAACAACCAGGTGGTAATGAAAAGACCTTGGAAAACTCTATCATGCGGTGGCCCTGAGAGGCCAAACGGACTGCAACTTAAGAAAACACCAGCAATAAGAAAAAGGCTGCAAAAGCACACAAAACACAATGGAAATAGGAAAAAACAGAAATAGAAAAATGAAAACAGAAATAGGAAAAAACAGATTTCCATAAGCACAAGGGAAGTGTTTCTGGGGAGACAATAACCCGACGGACCAGTTGCAGGAACCCAAAACATGGTAGGTGTGTTTTATCATGATTCATATGATACTGATGTCGGATTTTTAGGCTAATAGCTAGGTTAACATACTTACCGCTCATCTGTTCTTTCCTCACAAAACCGATAGATCCTCCACTTCTTTTAAGTGTCTCCCAGCGCAATTCTTAGCATGATTCCTGCAACTGGTCCGTCGGGTTATTGTCTCCCCAGAAACACTTCCCTTGTGCTTTTGGAAATCTGTTTTTTCCTATTTCTGTTCTCGTTTTTTCCTATTTGGGTTGTGTTTTGTGTGCTTTTGCAGCGTTTTTCTTATTGCTGGTGTTTTCTTAAATTGCAGTCCGTTTGGCCTCTCAGGGCCACCTTAGCTACTGATCAGCTTTCGTTTTAAGGAGTGATGCACCACGTTGTGATCTGATATTTGGTCCTTTGTAATGCACCATTAGCTCCTCAAGTATCTATAGCTAACAAATCATCAACAAAATTGCTACTTTTCGTAATATATAAATCATAATGTATAATCTTAACTTGAGTTTGTATATCAGCTGGATAATCCAAATGAAGCACAACATTGTCCAAAACCAGCTATAGCCACTGATGAGCTTCACACTTGGTTAGCTCTCAGTTATGTTAGTGAAACTTTTGTTACACTAAATCATTTGATTAAAACTACATTCAGTAAATCGGGATTTTTAAAGTCCAGCCTTTACCCCCACAGTTATCTGTCCTATACCGACACAGAAGTGAATTAGCCAGAACCACAGTGTGACACTGTTAGTTGGCTGAAAACGGAGCTATTAGAAATATTCGACATAGTCACTAACTACTTGCTTTCATAGTAAATATACCTATAACCTATTCAGCTGGTGCAACACGTTCAGATGTTACAGGAAAATTAGGTTAGGAGCTTGTCCATGAGAATATATAGTAGTGCCCAGAATTAGACCCAAGTCTGGTTAGGGTGCTTTCACTTTACTGTGGTCCTGCTCTCTGAAGGGAGCTGTGTGCTGATTTGAGGTCCATCACAACTGTTTCCACATTCTAAATCAAACTCAAAAACGTTCCTATTCTTCGAGGCCTATGGTTAATTACTGTGTGCGTGTGTGTTTGTGTGTGTGTGTACATGTGCTGTAGCACTTGCTTCTTGTAGAGTTTGTTATATGTGTGGTTATGTGTTTCAGCGAGTATTTTCCCCCCAGTTTTTTTATAGTTTTATTCTCTGTGTAAGCTATTTTGCATCTCTGAAGCCATATTTGCTGGCTGTAACTAAGTGTTGTCTTTCTTTAAGCATGCCTTTTTGATAAGTCGATCCTCTTTTAATTTAATTTGTAGGCAGTTGTTGGCAGTCCTGGAATAGCAGCTTTTGTTGCAGGAAATTTTCCCAAATGATGCCAGAAATTACAGTAATTGCAGTAACCTGCAGTTATTGTATTATGCAGTAACATCAGTGTGCAATTTTCTACACATTAAGCCTGTTTTGGGGATGCACTGGACAGTGGTGGAAATATTTTTGCAATATTTATAAGGTAAGATTAAATATTGACAGAACGGTAGTGAGATGATGTGCAGTATGTTAAACCTAAGTTTAAAAATAACAATAAAAACATATTGATTTGGCTCTTCCTTGTTCATTTTAAAGTTGACTCAAAGAGCAACATCACCAAAATCTTCAGGACTTAATGTTTTTCAGTTGGTTACATACTTTACATGCATACTTTGCAGCGGTGGATGATGCTGTGAATGTCAAGTTTAGTGTTGCACTGGTTCAAATCCACTTGTGCATACCTGCTGCAATCAGGCAACTATGTTTCTTTGTCTTCTCTGTTTCTCAAACAGATCAGTGTACAGACAGACCACATACATACTCATTGCCCCCTAACCTTGCTGCCCTTACACAAGAGGACCATTAATTCTGTGTGTGTCTGCGTGTGTACACATGTTCCTTGTTGCCTAGGTGTGTATGTCGATGTGTCTGGTGGGCAGTTAGAGGAAGGGGACCTCGTGTTTTCTTAGTGGCTGAGCAGAGGGGGGCCCCTGCAGCACCACCTTCCCCAGTCCATTCATCCAACCTCCCCCCCCCCCTCCCCTTGGTAAAAGGAGATCTTTGTGTGTTTGCGCTAGTGAAGCAGCCCCAGTCAGTCCCAGTGTTCCCAGAGGAATACAATGAATGGGGGCATTTTGTCCCACTCTATAACCTACACCCCCCAACTTCACTCTTTTCCTTCTTTTTTTAGCCATTCGGACACACAGACTTGTTTTTCTTCTCTCTTCATTCTCTTTTGTCTGTGTCACAAGACGTCGGCCCTCTTGTCTGCCTGCATGTGTTTATAGGAATGCCTCAAAAGTACACTGACCTACAAGTGTGTTTGCTTGTGTGTGTGATGACTGCCTCCTGAGATATCAGGCTTTTTATCTGTGTGACCTATCAGTGCTGTCAGAGGAGCTGCTCAGGTGGTACTTGTAGCTCCACACATACCAGACCAAGCATGCAAGTTGGTGGCTCATGCTCTGTTTTGGCAGGGCTACACACATTTGAGCATTTTTATCTTCATTATACAGTGTAGTGGTGAAGATAGACAGGACAGTGATGAGAGAAGGGGAAGACACACAGAAAAGGGCCACGGGTCAGACTTGAACCAGGGCTGCTGCACTACGGCTCTGTTCCATGTAGTTGTCTGAAGTGGTGCGCAGAAGCCTGCTCTTAAACCAATTATATACTTTTAAACCAACTGGTGATTTTAAATTGACCGTAGGTGAAAATGTGAGTGCAAATTGTTGCCTGTCTGTCTGTCTGTGTTAGTCCTGCGACAGACTGGTGACCGGTCCGAAGTCTAGCTTGCATCTTTTCCTGTGGCACTTGAGATAGGCTCCAGTCACCCATGTGACTCTGAATTGGATAAGGGGAAGAGGATGGATGGAATGGACAAAGCAGTGTATTTCTATTTGGTTTACTCAATAGCCCAAAGCCAGTTGATATCCAATTAACAATGATAAAAAAGAGTTTTGAACTCTTCTCAGAAAATTCTCATGAATTCTGAGAGCATTTCTGAGGAGCAAAATGCTCTTCAGCATTAATCAGGTATATATAAAAAAAAATCTGTCCATGTACTTCCTGTTGATCAATTAATCGCCTGAGCAAACACAGTAAGTTCAGAAATAATTCTTTCCTATGGAACTTTGAACCTTTCTACCTCAAGCCTTTCAATCCATCCACACACTAACCACGAACAGCGCATAAGACGGTCATCTTATTCAACTAATTCAGCAAGGCAATCCCGCTGCACATATGCACAGTAATCATGCGACATGCTGCTTGTGTATGCTTGAGCTCCAGCGATGAACCTTCCCTGGGAGGTCAGTGGGAGGGGAGAGGGCAGCGTTGTCAATGAATTGGTAGTAAAGGAGACAAATGGAGGTAGAGGGCATTGAAGTGAGGAGGGAAGTGTCTAAAAACATTTATCTGAAAGTGTAACATAGTCACAAAAGAAAAGTTGAAAACAGGATAAAGCCAGAATAATGAAGAGCAGACATGAAATGACAAGAAACTTTGAGATTTTTTTCCCTCACAAGTTGATTAATTGAGGAATCAATCACAGAGAAGAAAATATAGTAATATTAATAGTAAAGTTAGTTAATATCAGACATTTATTTGATTGACTTTGATTTTTGACCTCCCTAATATGGACTTTTTGGCTTTTTGACATTGCCTTCTTTTCTTCCTTTCTCCTTTTCAAGGGTTTTTGTTTTTATTATTTTTTTTAAACTTGAAACATTAGTTATCCAGTAACTTCTAGAGCTCTATTAATGATACAAACAATCCTTGGGGGCATTTTTTTAAGAAAAAGAAGAGGCAACCAGAGGAAAAAAATGCAAAAAGAGAAAAGACTGCGATAAAGGGAAGAGATAGAAGGAAAGAAAGTGGGGTCGTCCGGTGGTTTAACGCAGTCAGCCCTAATAGATTCCCGCAGGCTCATCTTTGATTTGTTTCTTTTCAGTTCAAGCCCTCGGCGTCTTGACTTAGTCAAACCCACAGATTTTAAGAGCCTTTCAAGCTGACATGAAAGGCAGCTGTTAACCTCTCTCTTGTTTTAAAGGCCTTTTCTTGGCATCTTTACACTTGTCTCTTAAGAGTATACGTCTTAATTTGTTGTTTGGCTTCTGTTCTTCAACTCGATGCACCAGTTGATCATGTCATTGCCTGCATTGTTTTTTCCCTTCTCCCTGTCTTCCCCTTCCTTTCATCCTGATCTTTATCGTTCCTCACTTTAACCTTCCTTTGTGATTTCTCATTTTAAATCATTCTTTCTTTCTCTCTGCTGACTTTCTGTTTTATTTTATTGCTTTTGTTTCTACCTCTTTACCTTGTTTATTTGCGATTTTCTCGTTTCTCATCTGCCTTTTCTATCATTGCTCATGATTTTTATTCTTCTTTACAAATCTTTGAGTTTTTTGGTAAATCTTGGAGCTTTTTTTTTGCTGTTGTTGTTTGTGAATCTGTGTCTGTGTGTCAGTATTATTTAATGGATACAGCAGTTGGCAGATATCTCTCATCTCTTGTCTCTCTCTCCCAGGTCCAGGGTCATATGCCTCCTCTGATGATACCAGTGTTTCCTCACGACCAGCGGTCTCTGGCTGCAGCTGCCGCAGCACAGCAAGGCTTCCTTTTCCCACCAGGCATGTCCTATAAGCCAGGTATAACCCCATCCCACCCCCACCACAAACACACACACACACGCAGTGGAATCCCAGTCTATGTTAATGAAATGTGTCAGGTGAGGAATGTTCTGAAAATTAGCGCAGAGATCCAATGTATTGCAACATGGAATTTCACGCTTTCCCTCTCTGTCTCTTTCTCCCAAGAGTTTTCACCTTTTGCACACCAACCCAACAATATAGACATAAGGGCGACGCACTCAGAAAAATCACGTACGTTGCACTTAAATAAGGGCATGCATACTGCATGTTTCGGCAGACCGTAAGGATTTTGCACAAACAGACTCAAGAAAAAACACTTAAAGTCGCCCACAGAAAGAAATGCACCGCACTTCATTGGATTGTCTGCACCACCTGCTTTCATCAAGTCTTTTGCACATTCCTTTCTTGCAAACATCCCTCCAGGTGCTTGCCTGACACAGTACAGCACTGACCCGTCATACGAATATTACTCCTACTGCATGAGCATTCACTCCCGTGAGGCCGCAAAGAGAGGCAGAAATGAAGAAAGGGATTAAAAAGCTATTATTGTATACTCTCCTTTGACATTGGTCTGTTTTCAACAAAGGCTTGGACATGGAAAGCCTTTTAAGGACAAACAGTAGGGGTTATACACATACTCATATATGAATTTATGAGTGCATCACAATGAGGAAGCTCTGGACTTGAACTCTGCTCGCTCTGGTCTCAAGCACTCGAGTGCGCCGACAGCAAGCGTTAATAACCTTTGAATAAAATTTCTGTGACCCTTCATGGTTCATTTGGCATGAATAAAAACATGAGAAGAGTAAGGAAGGAGACAAAGAGCGAGACAGAGCGAAAGAGACAGAGAGGCCTGACTGAAGGTAAAGAGCAGGTTAGTTCTTGTGCAGTACACCCCCCACGACCTCGCTCTACAATATGTGTTGTTTTGGTTATTCAACAGGTGAGAATTACCCAATGCAGTTCATTCCATCTGCAATGGCAGCTGCAGCAGCGACTGGACTCAGCCCGTTACAACTACAGGTAAGACACAAACTAATTTATCAAAACAAACAAGCAAAAATGTGTGTGTGTGATTTAATACTACTTGGAATATAGAGAGATATTTTTCCTCTAAATTAAAACTGTGTAAAACACGTGAGTAATGGCTTACCAGAACAAAATGATCACATACTTGAAACAAGACCAGAAACAGGCTGTCTGACAATGAAGTGATGAAAAGTGAGGGTGTGGAAGTTGGTGGGTGTGACTGTTTTTCTGTAAGATATGCTTCATTTTCACCTGGATTCAGTTAATAATAGTATTATTATGTGAAACCTCCCGCACACTTGGCGATGACTCAAACATCTTATTGCCTTTGTTGTCAAAGGTCTGACTTTACTTGACATGACATGATTAAAATGTTTTTGTCCAACTTGTGCTGTATACTTTTTCAGAGTGCCACTAATAATTCTTTTAATTCAGTCACTGAACAGAGTCTGTGTCTAGTCTTTAAGTGAATGCATTAAAAATCAGTTAAACAACTGCAGCAGAAGTATGACGTCTGGAAAAAAAGACAAAGAAAAAAAGGGTGACTGTTTGTTCGCCATTTAGGGGAACATACCAGAGTGCTGACTGACAGGTACATAAAAGCAGCAGCTGAGATGAGAGCAAAAATTGAACTAGCTGAGTAGTTTAGATGAATCTATTTGCTGTTATTTAGGATGGGTTAGAAATGGGGCTGGTGGTATTCAGATGGGTTTTGAGTGAAATATGTAAATCATTTATGCACTTGTGATGTGTATTGAATGACACACCTCTGCCTTGTTTGTGTGTTTCCTCTTTTAACCCAGGAGAGGGTCTAGTGAGAAGGAATAAAGAACAGAAAGAAAAACACCAAAAGATAAATTTAAAAAAGACTCCAAATGAGAAAAAAAATATAACATGACATGTTGATTAAAATAAAAAAATTTAATACTTCCCATCAATTGCGGTCTTAGAGAACACAGCAGTCTATTAATCTATATCTAGCTTGAAATCTTTTCTGTTTTGAACGTCATGAGTAAGAAGCCAAGGCTATTGTGCAACTTGTTGAGTGTCTGGTAGACCTAACCTTGGAAGAGCCTCTGGCAAAAGCTACAATATAGAAAAGAACTAGATGCTTTGCATGTGAAGTGATAACTTCACGTACAATGGCTGCATAGTTAAATAAGCAGACAGAAGGTCTACTGTTATCAAAAGAACTGGGAGAAAGAGAGAAATGCCACACTTGGAGGTGTCCTCTGTGCAGCTTGTAGGTCCTGACCTTAAAAAAAATGAAGCAAACGAATTACCTGCAACCACAGTAATTTGTCTGCTGCCATTATTTGTTTTCTGATTTTGCTTTTTCATAAACCTAACCATAATTCCCACCTTTTTTATTCTCTAAAAAATTCGCAACTACCTCCAAAAAAATTCCATACAAGCTCAAATCATTATTCTAAAAGAACTTGAAATACAAACAGAAGCTGGAACAGGAGCTTTCTTCATACTTTTAATAGAGTTCCTGTACATTTGATTTCTTTTTTTCAATAAAGCAACGTGACACATTGGTTGAAGATGATGCTCCATAGGTTGCCAAAATGCTAGCCCTCTTATCCGCTGTTTGTCAGCTGTGGCAGACAAAAGCTGTTATGATGAATCACAGAGGAATTCCCAACCCAACAGCACAACACCTGGCCCACACAATTCATCAAATATTTTATTGCTTGACACATGTGCTTTGAGAATAGCACTTATCCATAATGGTTATCACAGAGCACATTTCCAGGGGAGCGGGCAAATCAGTGAAATAAAAACGAAGAAAACCTCGACTCCCTAAAGATGCTTTGGAATTTCACAACATAACATCACACATCATTAACACTTCCTGCTTTACCTACCGTCAGCTGAAAAAACAAAAGCCCTCACGAGCTTTTTCACTGGCAAACAATACTGCTTCATCATGTCAGTTGTTACCATAGCGTGCCTTTTGGATATAACAAGAATCCTTATCCCAGTTTATTCAATTTGTATTGTGGTTTTCGCTTATCGAGGCCCTCATTAGCCGCTATTGACTTAGCAAAGCGCCGTGCTGCGCTGAGGGGATCGGAGCCGGGAGGCTCCACTCCTGGCTCCACTCCTGGCTTTGAAATTATCAAAAGAGCTGTACGGTGAGTGAGAGGTAAGAGGATGAGTGATGTCAGAGACGCAAACTCATTCACGTTTAGACACTGCCTGAGACACAGAGAATAAGAGGCAGAGAGAGCAATCTGAATGAAAGAGGAAGTTTCTCATCAAGGCATCGGTTGAAAACAAGTCAGAGACTGCCAAGAAAAAAAGAAAAAAAGCAGCGAGACCGAGGAAGTATTTAGGCTGGGAAAAAAACAATTATTTGAGGAATTTTTTAGGAGATGGAGTGCTGGTTTCCAGCATATTTGAATATTGTTTTGACAATAATGTCAAAAGAAATCCTGATGATGAGATTTAATAATGGTACTTGTCTTGTTAGTTAGTCCATTTGCATCAATAAAATGTTTAAGGTGCACCGTTTGGGGCAGTAACGTGGGCTGCAGAATGTACAAAAAGACCTGCGTAGTGTTATGATATCAGTTAGTATTTTTACAAGACCTGGGTGTATTTGCAGTATTCGCGTTCAGTATATAAGCTGCAGCTTTCTGATGCTCTTCCCAACATTGCAGCATATTGCTTTCAATATTTCAATATGCAGTGAACATATCAAGTCAAGTCAAGTCAAGTCAACTTTATTTGTCAATTCTGCCACATGTACAGGACATACACAGAATAGAAATTGCGTTACTCTCAAACCCTAGTGATTAGAAAAATGCAATAAAATAATTAAAAAGTAAAAATTTAAATAAATACAATACAATTTTACGTATAACAAAAAAAAGCTATGCAATATACAATATACAATATTCAAGTAAGAAGGCATAGTGGTGCAAAATAGACAAAGTGCAAATGGGGATTTAGTAGTGTACGGTAAGAGATAGTGTAACAACAAAGTCTTATGAGGTCCAATGCTTAAGCAGTCCAATGCTCCACAAAGTGACTGGAGCAGGCCAGTGAGTGCGTCAGAGAGTGAGTGTGTGTGTGTGTGTGACAGAGTTCAGTGAGACCGTGGTGGAGAAGAGGGGAGAGGGGGGCAGAATCGGGAGGGAGTTTAGCTTCCTGACAGCCTGATGGATGAAGCTGTCCTTCAGTCTGCTGGTCCTGGCCTGGAGACTCCGCAGTCTCCTCCCTGACGGCAGCAGCTTGAAGAAGCTTTGCATTGGGTGCGTGGGATCAGCCGCTATGCAAAGGGCTTTTTTAGTGAGACGGGTGCTGTAAATGTCCTGGAGGGAGGGGAGAGAGACACCAATGATCCTCTCTGCAGCTCTCACTATGCGTTGGAGGGTTCTATGGCAGGACGCATTGCAGGCTCCAAACCACACAGTGATGCAGCTCGACAGGATGCTCTCGATGGTGCCTCTGTAGAAAGTGTACATGATGGGGGCTGGAGCTCCTGCTCTTCTTAGTTTGCGGAGAAAGAAGAGACGCTGCTGTGATTTCTTGGCCAGTGCTGTGGTGTTGTACGTCCAGGAGAGATCCTCTGTGATGTGCACACCCAAGAACTTGGTGCTGCTCACTCTCTCCACAGACGCTCCGTCAATGGTCAGAGGAGCATGTTGGGTGTGCATTCTCCTGAAGTCCACAACAATCTCCTTCGTCTTCTCCACATTCAGAGAGAGATTGTTGTCAGCACACCACGTGGCCAGGCGTCTCACCTCACTTCTGTAGTCGGTCTCATCCCTGTTGCTAATGAGACCCACCACCGTTGTGTCGTCCGCAAACTTGATGAAGAGGTTTGAGCTGTGTGATGGAGTGCAGTCATGGGTCAGCAGAGTGAAGAGGAGGGGGCTCAGCACACATCCCTGCGGGGCCCCCGTGTTTAGAATGATGGTGCTGGATGTATTACTGCCGACCCGTACTGCTTGAGGTCTTCCGGTGAGGAAATCCAACAGCCAGTTGCACAGTGAGGTGTTGAGCCCCAGCTGGACCAGTTTTTGAGTGAGCTGTTGGGGGATTATAGTGTTGAATGCTGAACTGAAGTCTATGAACAGCATTCGAACATATGAATCTTTTTTGTCCAGGTGTGTGAGTGCTGAGTGGAGTGCAGTGGAGATGGCATCATCGGTTGAGCGATTGGGCCGATACGCAAACTGGAAGGGGTCCAGGGAGGGGGGCAGGACAGTCTTGATGTGCTGCATGACTAGTCGTTCGAAGCACTTCATCAGGATGGGAGTAAGTGCAACAGGACGGTAGTCATTAAAGCAGGAGGGAGATGACTTTTTTGGAACCGGAATGATTGTGGTGGCTTTAAAACATGTGGGGACGACAGCCTGGATGAGTGATATGTTGAAGATGTCTGTGAAGACATCAGTGAGTTCCACTGCACAGTCTCTCAGTGCACGACCAGGAATGTTGTCAGGACCCGGAGCTTTACGTGCATTGATCCTGCTGAGGGATCTCCTCACGCTGTCCGGGGACAGAGTCATCACCTGGTCACCAGGAGGGGGTGGGGTCTTCTGTGCAGTGGTGCTGTTTTGGACTTCAAAGCGAGCAAAGAAAGTGTTCAGCTCGTTCAGCAGGGGGATAGTACTGTCACAAGTCTGTGGTGGGGGCTTGTAATCTGTGATGGTCTGAATGCCCCGCCACAGGCTCCGTGAGTCTCTGCTGTCTTTGAAGTGATGGGATATTTTCCTGGAGTACTGTCTCTTAGCCTCTCTGATGCCACGGGAAAGGTTGGCCCTAGCTATGATCATCCAGCAGTGACAGCTGACACATTTTGTTGCTCATCTGTCCTGTTG
The DNA here is from genome assembly GCF_057381915.1 of Diplotaxodon limnothrissa. NCBI lineage: Eukaryota > Metazoa > Chordata > Actinopteri > Cichliformes > Cichlidae > Diplotaxodon > Diplotaxodon limnothrissa. The sequence continues at coordinate 23,338,626 of NC_140602.1, forward strand.
TGATCGATCCATATTTGCATTTGAGCAGCTGTTACTGCTACCATCACCTATGATGATGATGATGCATACATTAAAAATCTGTATGGATATAAAATATGAATCTATCTTTGGTTACAGTAGTTACTTTTACTCTTTCACATCAAATCAATTTTACATTTACTGTAAAATTGATGTGATGTCTTGACAGGCCACAAACTGAGGCCTTACCTATTCTATTAATTTTAGATAGTCTCAGTAAATTTGCAGGAGTGACGTAGCAACCAGAGACTATATAAACCGAACGGCACTTCTCTACAATGGCTACAGATAACTACTGGCACAGCGAAGTGAGCGGGACCGTAGATAAACTTGCAGGCAAGCGACTGAAGCGACCACCACTGAAAACGCAGGATGCCACTAATTAACATGTGACCTTGTAGTAAATACATTAGAGGGTTACCTGGGTAGCCAGATACCAGCTGTCAGGTTTAAAGTACTGCACGACAGGCAAATCAGTTCTAGTCTGGATGCAGCTTTAACTGTGAAAAAGGGAAACTGTGCATTATCGTGTTAGCACCATAAACAGACAATGATATTGTATTTGTTCTGTGTTATCAACCTCCTCTGCTACATACTGTAGTCAAAACACACCAGCTGGCATCAAACATTTGTAATGCCAAATCGATGCTCAGTTCAGGATAGACAGATGTTGTAGTCAGACTGCTCCAGATGTTTCAAAGTTGAACCCTGTAGCCCTCATTCAAACAGCTGGCTGGCACTGAAGGTCAGAAAGAATAATTTCACACAGGAAAAGTCACCATCAGAAAGTGCCGTCTGAAAAGTTTTATATTGTATATCTATATCTATACAGCTTTATAAATCATCTAAATCTGCATTACTAAGCTGTCTGGTAAAGGCTGTTAAGCAAGCCTTGACCCATCATGAACTGACCTACCAATTCTGATAGCACAAATGTTCCACTATTGGCGTGGGAACTTGATCCATCCAATTGTTTCCAGAGCATTGCAATAGACCCTTCACAACAGTAGATTTCTGCTGAAGAAAGGCCCTCTTTGTGTGCCGCTAATGCGAGGGACATACAGTTGCTTAGCAGACATTCTTGCTGAAATCATAAGCATCTCTAGCTTTGTGTCTCCATGCTTAGTGAGTGTTAGGCACGGACACAAAGGTGAGGAAACTTAATGTGGCCCCTGGTAATGATTTCTGCCCGACTGCCAACACACTGTACATAAAGCGTGAATGACCTTCTCTGTCATACACGAGAAACATGTTTGATACAGACTGATAAAAGCGAGAACCAGAGGTCTTTATGCAGCCCGTCTCTCTTTCTATCTGTTTTACCATCTTTTTTAACACAAAAGTGCAATATTTAGAGTCTGCCCTCTGTCCGGGCCGACTCAGTGATAGTCAGTGCAGTTCATGCCCCCCCCCCCCCCCCCCCCCCCCCCAAACACACACACACAAACGAACCTGCTGAAAAAAAGACAAAACCTCATTTGTTTTTTGCACTCCTGAGATCAATAGCAGCTGGACACTAAAAGAGGCCAGCTGAAGGGAGTCTCCACTCAGCCCTAATGGGACAGAGCAGTCTGAGCATGGAGGAGGCTGCTGGTGGACTACGATCTGATAGTCCAAACAGAGGTGCAGACACCCAAAACATCATCACCTTCTCTTTGTTTTCTAAAGAATTACAGTGATGTAGCCCCCCTCCAAAAAAAGAGAAAGCAAAAATGCTAATAATCACGTGTGTGAAGAGTGACAGACTAATGATTTGGATTTTAGTCAAATGGGCACTGATATCCAAAGAGTCAAATAGTCTGGACAGCTGAGACACACTTCGAGGCCCTCTTTGTCAATTTGCAATTTAGGAAATTGCAGCATTGTCTTCCCTCGGGAGTTGGCTGAATGGCAGGAACTCTGGTTGGTGTTGTTTACGCTGCAGATTGGTTTCCCCAGTACACAATCAATCTCTGAGTGTCTTGAAGAAGCAGAGAAAAAAAATTAGGTAAAAGCTCTTATTGTCAGTCTGTTGTTTGTTCAACAGTTCCCTCCTCATATTTGTAACCGTTGACAGAATCGCTGCTCGCAGCACAAAAGCTGTGGGTGTGTTTGTGGGGGAAAAAAGCACTGCGTGTGTGTGTGTTTGTGCAGACATGGGTGTGAGATCCTAACTGTGTGTTTTACCTCAAGGACTCATGTGTCTGCCCCAGCCCCTGCTCCCCTTAGAGCTGTAAGAATATCAGGCATCACCAGAAGTAACTCTGTGGTCGGCTTGATTGACGCGAGAGGCCTCACCACCAGTCATTCAAGGCACATTCTTACAGGGATCTCATATCGCCAGGGGTTGGACCGAGCACTCCCGGTACCTTCCAAGGAAAATAAGCGGCGTGACATCAGGGCTTTGTTTCAGCGGCAAGGCCCCTTCTGTTTGTGTTTAATATCGCTCTGAGAGAAGTGGAGAGAGGGCCAGCCAATTTCTCTGGCCCCAACTGCTGAGCCTGGCGCTTTGGCGGTGAAGCGACGGTGGTCTCGTGTGTCTGCGTTGCAGAACTCTGTCCTTCTCTCTCTTTCTCCATTGTGCTTTCTTTACTTTGGATCTCTGGTCCCGGGAGGCTTTGCAGTTTTGACTGAAGGGAAATCAGATCTCACAACACTGGGGGTCATTTAGGCTGAAGGGGCAGAAGGTAAAAACAGAGAAAGAAAGGGGAAAAAAAACAGAGCTGGAGATGGGGTGGAAAGATATGAGAAATGATTTCTGGACCTAAACTAAGAGTCAGAAGACAAGTGAAGAGAGTCAAAGGGAGATCAAAAGAAAGCGGGACAAAATAAAGACAGAACTGTAGAAGGAGGGAGGAGTACAGATGAGGTGAGAGTAATGAAAAATGAGAGGAAAGCAAAAAAGAGAAAAAAAAGTCAGAAAGAAAAGAGGGAATCTACTGAAGGCCAGCCACGTCTGGGTGGTTTTCCTGAGGACAGGCTCTTTGATACTCCAGCACTCACACTCCAATGCATTTAGACAGGGGCTGACAGTGGTTTCAGGCAGTGGTTTGTCTGGCCAGTTAGCTTTGATTTAGAAGACCCTGGACTGTGGGCCGAGTATTTGACTCTTTGATTTTTGCTAAGTACCTTGGATGAAAAGTCAGTTCTCCTTTTTTCCCCTTTGTCATTTAATGTTTTCATCCAACACTAAAGGCTTTTACTTTGAGGGTTTTCTTTTTTATTTCTCTGCTATGTTCAAGGATTTTTTCAACTGAAACACTGGTCCAAGGTGTAAACTATGAACACCTGCTTAAATCTGATTAGCCACTGTCGTCTTGCTTTGGATTAAAGTAAGTAAAGAAATTGCCTGAAGCATTAATGCAAGAACAAACCAGAGGTGACAAGATTAGTTAGAGACCCATGAAGCAGTTCCTCATATAATATTCCTAATCTCATTTTACATTATTTGACTTGTTATTCCTCTGCTAAGAAAGCCAAGACTAAACATTGAAACATCAGGACAATACCAACCTTTTATTACAAGTAAAACTGAAGCAAGGCTATTAAACCTAACTTCAGAATAGGTACCATTTGTTTCCTATTTAAAAGCTGAAAGATGCTGATCTATGTGCAAGCTGCTCCAAGCATCTGTTGAAAAAATAACTGTTAGAAAAGTTCTGCAGATAATGTAGCATAAAAAAATAATTTGCTGGAATCCCTCCTTGATAAATGATACCTCAAAAAATCTTACATCTGTGTGGGATGCTCTTGTCAACTTCAGATGTAGATGTGTGTGTGTGTGTGTGTGTGTGTGTGTGTGTGTGTGTGTGTGTGCGTGTGCGTGTGTGTGTGTGCGTGTGTGTGTGTGTGTGTGCGTGCCTGTTTCCATCTAACTACAGTGTGTCTTTGGCTCAAAGGATGCAGCCAGTACCAGGGAAAGGATAAACCAAAATAAATAAATAAATGAAATTGACAGGATCAAAGGTGTGTGTGTGTGTGTGCGCGCGCGTGCGTGTGCGCGTGTGTGTGTATGAAAAAGAAAAGAGGAGAGAGAATGAAAGAGGAAAGCCACTGACTAGCTGCTGGCGCGCGATGTTAATAGCCTGTCGGTTTTGCTGGTTTCTTCCCTTTTTTTGCAGCAGCTGTATGCCGCCCAGCTGGCAAGCATGCAGATCTCACCAGGAGCCAAGATGGCTCCCCTCCCACAAGCTCCCAACTCCTCCAGTCCTCTTTCTCCCTCCACCCTCAAGAGCGAGAAGCGAGCATCCAGCCCTGTCTCTCAGATTAAGGTAGGTACTTTGTTCAAATGTTGTTAAATGAGTGCGCGCTGCCAAGAGAATAGAGCCGGTCTAGATGTACCGAGAGCTTCTTGTGTGTTCTCTTGATGATGTTATATTTAAATATGTGTAAATGGCTTTGCTGACTTTTGCTACAATAGTGAATTAGACTTTTCATGTTATGGGTATGTGCAGGGAAATATGGTGATAAATTCGGAGACAACATAATAGAAGAAGTAAAAAGTGGGCTCCGAATGTTGTAATAATAATGTTGATGGTCACTGAAAGTAAAAGTGAAAGCTGGAAATATGGAATTTGTTGAAACAATGAGCTGTGCATTGGCCCCTGTGTTCTTCACTGTCAATTAGAAACAGCTTATTTAAATGTCACAGGCTGATGCACACACAAACACATGTGCACTCACAAGCTGACACTGGCGCTGGCTGCTGTTTGGCAGCGTACGCCTGATCTTTACTCGGTGACGAGGCAGTAATGGAAGCCATGTGTGTGTGTGGGGCACAGCTGCAACCGGCGTCACAATAGACCGGCGTCGGAGCTCACCGCACTCAAACAGTAGTGCCGTGCCCTCCAAACTCCTCATCCTCCATAGCAAACCCCACGCATACTCATCCCACCCTCAGCACGCCACCCGCATCTCAACTTACCCCCTTTCCCCACGCGAAAGCTCGTTCTGTGCTCCTTCCCTTCTCAAAACTTCCTCAGCTGCGGCTCAACTCCAAATTAGAGCCACGTTCATTAAGTGTTTTCTGCCAACAAAACAGCCGCAGTCAGACTGTGCTGGCGTGCTGAAGTTTACTTTATGCTACTATTTTTCCTTTTCCAAGAATTCTTTATGTGGATTAGTGTGGTCATGAAGATCTGATCAGAAATAAGAAATCACACAAACAAATGTACCATTGTTTATATGCAGTAAGGAGGCTTAAAGAGCTGATCGGTCGAATTCATTTATTAAAGGCCAAAAACTTAAGGATCACCAAAGGCTCTTCAAGTAACACTGCAGAACATCAGCAGGTTTGCTCAGCTTTATATCAGTTTCTAACGCTTACTTTACAGCCTTTTTATTAACCCTAATTTAGTAATTTAGCTCCTGTTGAAAGGACTTTGTATAAATGGATGCTGCACCTGTTTCATTAACAGGAGGAAGGATCCACACAGCCACTGAACCTCTCAGCTAGACCCAAGACAGCTGAACCTCTTCGCTCCCCGACATCCCCAACACAGAGTCTGTTCTCTGGAAACAAGACCAGCCCCACAGGCATGGGCAAAGGCCGCATCCCCAGCCCAATTCCCAGCATGGGCCGGAACACCTCCCTGGGTAGGTAACAACACCACGGGCTAGCTGGGGTGGGCCACCCAGTCTACTAGCACTGCTACATTTCATTAACATTCAATAACACTATCCTTACACTCATCTACAATTACAATGACACAGAGTAAATGCTGCAAAGAAAAAACACTGAGGCGAAACACTGATGTACTTTTGCTCATGGATTCTCTTTCACACACAAACCAACACTAATATGCATTTGTGCACGAATGTATCGCTCACATCTGCAGTGTACATCCGCCCAAAGCAAACACGTCGAGCAAAAAAAAAACCTTGCCTTCAACTTAGCCGGAAAAACAAAAACATCACCCACCCAAACACCTCCCACTCCCACAGCCACCCACAGACAAACCAAGAAGCGTCGCATGTGCCTGATAGGCTGCAGAGACCTAAACCCCATGAGGAGACCTGTGTATGTGTGTGTTTTGTGTGTGTGTTTGTATTTTACAGGAGTCCAAAGCCCTGTATTTAGCCCCAATGAAAACCCTGGCAGCGGAAGCAGTGAAACCCAGCACACGTTATTTGGTTTTTAAGAGCTTCCTCACATCATTGTCTGCCCGCACTAGACCTTTTATGCCCCTACCTCTGCTATCTGTTATTAAGGCCAATCTAAAGCCTCTCATTATATCCCCCCAGAAAACAATTTCACCAGCTTGTCTGGAGTGGCTTTGAGGACGCGACGCTTGTGTTCCTGCAAAGTTATTTTTTGCCCATTTTAACGGCCACCCAAGCATACAGTGCTTCCTACTTGTCTGCTAATTAAATGAGGAGGGCGACGGAAACTTTGCATCCTTTTATTTATTTATTTCCTCTTATTCTTCAAATGTGCATCGGCTTCAAAAGTGTGAAGCGTGGTGCTTAAACAAGGGGGAGGAGGCTCAGTCATGTTTTGACACAAATGGCCTGGAACAAAACTTGAACAACATTTGGAGCTGATATAAGATTGGAAATCTCATGTTTATACAGTTGAAATGTTATTTAATGGGAATTTGTATTCAGCCTTTCTGAACGTTTGACTATAAGGACTTACACTTTCTATTCTAGTATCAGTAGAATCTTACGAAGTAAAGTAAAAGCACTAAACTGAGTTCTAAAAAGTTTGGAGTCTGGTTTGTTCAAATAGAAATTTGTAGCACTGGGTAATAGCACGGATCAAATATGAGCGCACTATATGGACAAAAGTCTTGGGTCACACCTCTTAATCTTTGAATTCAGGTCTTTTCAGTCCTATTTCCACAGGTTTATAAAGTCAAGCTCCTAGCCACATGTGGTAATGTGTGTAAGATGCCACCATTGCAACAAGCCAGTTTGTGAATTTTTCTAAGTCCTAGATACTCGACGATCAACTATAAGTGGTATGATTGCAAAGTGCTAGTGTTTAGGAACCACAGTAACTCAGCCACGAAGTGGCAGACCACGTAAAATTACAGATCTGGGTTTTTGGGTCCCTGTTCAATAACTGCAGAGCTCCAAACCTCCTCTGACATTAACGTCAGCACAAAATCTGTGAGCTGGGAACTTCACGGCATGGATTTCCATGACTGAGCAGCTCTTGTTGGCAATTTGTAGGTAGGCCAGTACATTTGTACATATGGTATATTCATAAAAGTTATCTGTTTATTTATGTATGCTTGATTGGAAATCCCTTTCCCTACACAAAGTGTCAAAAAAGGGCATAACCTTTTCTTTTCAGTGGTTATTCACATCAGAGCCAGAAGAGTATTAAATGTGTGCAATTCATTTTTATGCTACCCGAACATGTCCCCGATGCTGTATTGCCAGTCTAAGTGACATACGACTGTCTCTCGTCTGTTCTCCACCTGCAGACATATTGTCCAGTCTCAACTCCACAGCACTGTTTGGGGACCAGGATGCAGTGATGAAGGCCATCCAAGAGGCCAGGAGTATGAGGGAGCAGATCCAGAGGGAGCAGCTCCACCAACAGCAGCAGCAGCCAGGACACCAGAGTCTGGAAGCAAAGCTATCTGCCCTCAGCAGCATGAACCTCAACAACGGCAACAAGGTTAGAAGGACATGCAGGTCACATCTGGATGCATAATAGGATGCACACACACGTTTTACTGATAAGGTCTGAAAGAGTTACATGAACTGAATGCAGTTTCATAGCAATTACTTTTCTTCTAAAAAAGAAATTTTGGCTCTGGTCCTAAAATACTGTCAAATAAATAACATAAAGATTTGCTAAATAACTAAATAAACTTTTCAGTTCTTTTTAAATACTCAATACTTTTGGCTACAATTCCAGTCATACCTTTTCAGATTTTGAGGTTATAAAATCAGCACTGTTAATTCAACACAAATATATATAAAAAAACAAAACAAAAAAAACAAAAAAAAAAACAAAGCGGTCTTTGGCTAATGCAATAAATGAAATAAACAAAATAGGAATCCAGAGTACAAACAAACTGGAAACAAGGACCGTACACAAACCACAAGCAGCATAACTACAAGCATCAACAAATGATTTAGCAGGGACAAAGAGGAAGATGGGACTCCATCTCTCTGACATCCTCTTCTGTCACACCAACTCTCATAACCTCCTTCATGAATTCATGAATCTTCTCTGTGGTCTTCCTCTTTCCTCCTGTATGACCGCTCCATATTCAACATCCTTTGTCCAGCACGATCCCTCGTCTACACATGTTGAAACAATCTCAGCCTTGCCTTTCTAACTTTCTTCCGACCTGAGTTGTCCCTCTGATTTACTCATTTCTAAATCCTTTTCATCCTGTTCAGTCCCAGTGAAATTCTTAGGATCTTAAGCCTCCTGCTCGGCCTCGTGGCTTTTTGTCAGTGCCACTGTCTCCAAATCGTACATCATAGCAGGCCTCACTACCATCTTTAAATCTTACTTGTCACTCTTGCTACTATCCTTCTTTCACAAATCACCCCTGACAGTCGTCTCCGCCCACTCCACCCTGCCTGGGTGGTTGACCTCAGGTATCAGGTATCTGCACTCCTTGCATAATCACCTTATTACTTTGTGTTTCTCCATTTCATTCATTAATTATATTCTGTTTCGCTTCTAATGACTTTCAGTCCTCTCCTCTTCTAAGGCTCTTCCACCTGCTCCCTACTCTCACTATCATCTGCAAACATCATATTCCACCCTTCCACCCCTTCCATCATCTGTCAAGTACACTTCTTCTCTATTTCCAAGGCATCTTCTGACTCTTCAAGATTGTGTTAAGCTGGTTCCAAATAAGTATATTTAAAAGATTGTGTTGAGCAGTCTGGTTAAAAATTCCTTCCATTTCTTGATTTCCAAAGTAATCCTGCAAACTACCATCCAAATGTGTCTAGCTACATTCTACCCTGCCAACACATTGCATTCTGCTATCTCTTGCATCTCTTCTGCATAGCATGTTGTCCCACCTGTGTGCACATTCCTCCACTCTTGTAATGCTCTGCCCTCTTCTCGATATACATGTTCACCAGAGCCACTTCCATTCCATTGGTTAAATCCACTGCCAGCTATCCTTACACCTCCTGCTTTTCCTTGTCTCTCACTGCCTTCCCCCTTTCCTCTTTCTTTGTCTTGGGCCAGCAGTAGCAGTTTCCTCTGGCACCGTGTTGGCGACCAGCACTTCAGGCGCTTGTTGTTAACCAGGCCCTGACTGATCCAGTATGGAAATCTCATTCTTAATCATCTGCATGTTTGATTTGGCAAAGATTTTACGCCGGATCTCCTGCCTGACACAACCCTCACCATGTATCCGGGCTTAGGACCAGCCCTAGGAATACATTGGCGTAGAATTAAAATAGGACTCAAAAACTCTACAACATCATAAACTAAAATTTAAAAATGATTAGAAAAAGGCAATTTGTGAGTTAATTTATGTTCAAATAGAATTAAAGCTCAGTAGTCTTGTTAAATCATATTGGAAGAATCTAGGAGTTATTTTCCTAGAACATTGACTCTGAGGTCAAATACTGTTTGCTAACTATGCAGAACACGTGAACAACATACTGATACCTTGCCACCAATTGAGATTACTAACAATGCACATAACATCACTCATGGTGCAACACTAACAGACAAACTTTTAAATTTGTTGTATTTTTTTCATTCACTAAAAGATGTGAACCTGTCTTCATAAACTGCCAGCAACAGCCTGAAGGACAAGGTGGTAAGGAGAGAGGGAACTGGACAATAATTTTTTTATTGCTCCCTACTAGCTATTAGGATCCATTAAGTATTCTCTTCTGCTCCTTAACACAAACTTGAAAACAGAGACTCACACCTCTGTGGGTCTACAAACTCTTTGCTCCTGTGTCACATTTTCTCTACTATTTCATTGGCTCAGAGTTCAAGGTTTCTTCTCAGCTCGTACATGAGTCTGAAGAATATTCATGGATGATATTTGGTGTCATTTGGCTCGGGCTGCAGCTCTTGAGAACTTCTTTTCTCTCCTCTCATCTCCACGGCCACCCAGAAGCCAACAGCTTTGAAGAGGGAGCAGCTGGGCCAATGACAAGTGATGGTTTTGGCGTGTTAGTGTGCCTGCCTTGACTGAGTGGGTGTTTTTTTTAAGAGAAGAGGTGATTAGTGTGTATGTGTAAGTGTGTGCGTTCATGCGTGCGTGTATATGTGTGTTTAATGGAGTTCAGCTCTCCACTTGCCCTGGAGGGGCGATCCCGGCCTCAGGGTTTTAGCCCAATTAAAGGCCCTTTCTCAGGGAATTCCCCTGTCCACACTCACCTCTTGCCCAGCTCATCTCTTTCCCTTGGGCGAAAGGAGACAGGGCCTTTGTACCAAGATCCAGGGGGAAATTCATATTCCAAAACATCTTCAATCGGTCTGATCAACCAATCATAAATTCTGAGGATCAAACATTAAGTAAAATACGGAACATGATTAGACCAATTCTGCTGTGCAATTGATCCCATGTTGCTTACAAGGAGAACGAGGAGGAGCAGAACTCATTAATATTTTAGGGGGGGAGACTTTGAACCCACCAACCCCAAGTAGGTCATGATTGGTGCACTCCAAGGATAGGTTGTTTTGATTCTTTTTTTCTTTTTGGACTTGTTTGCCTTGCATCTTCAGGAAGAAAACATTCAAAATCTGGCAAAATATATCTCTGCTTTACTTATCCTCAGTCCCAAGTTGTTTTTTTTATAAGTCATTATACTAGTAAACACTGAGAAACTCATAAATATAAATTAGACAACAGCCTATACTGATAAATTGTTTATTAAGATTTAATATGAGTTGCCTGCTGCAGGTCCAGTGAAATAAACCACCAGTGTTCTGAAATAAGTTTATGCTTTTAACTTTTTTGTTTTTGCACAAATTTCACTTTGAAACGCTCAACAGATTGAGGTGAGTGCGCTGCAAGGAGAACCCTCCGTGTTTCTAAAGCTCTATATTTTCCAACTTTAGAAGAACAAAACCAAAGCAATGCAGTAATTTGGTTTATAGCTGCATGCCTCCTAATAAAAAGCTCACTTGGAAACTCTCAAAGTAATTGTTTCCGGTTCGAGGACGACAGCAAGCCTCGCTGTTTGTTGTCAGTTTGTTATTCGTTACCTAACAACAGGAGCTCAAAGACTCTTTCTCTTTGCTTTGAATGCATCATTTTTTTCATTGGGACGTAACATTTTTTTCGTCTGTGTGTGTGCTTTTTTTTCTCCTGAAGTGCTCAAAAGCTTTGCTCTGTCTTAAACAATTCATGGATGGAACTTGCTGGATACTGAAAGTGTGACTCAACCGTTCCACCTCAGGAGGCAGCGAGACCAGCTCTTTTTCTTTACCTTGGATTTGTTGGTAGTTTTTAGTTCAATGGATAAATTTGTTACTCAAATCCTCCCCTTCGAAACTTTGAAGCGCTTCCCAAATCTTTTTTGTTTTATGACACTGTACTAACACAACATATTCAGCTTCCTTGGAGGGAATGAGGCATGTGCTGTGAATGGTATCTCAGTGTAATGTTGAATGTTGAGCTATTTATTACCCGCACTGATTCCACTCAAAAGGGAGTCGCGGTGACGTCTAAGTGTGTGTGTTGTGTCTGTATTTCACTTTTTGTTTGTGTATTTTTGTCCCACAGTATTCGTTTCAAACATAAGCGACACAGACATTTCGCTATGAGCTGAAAGTGATCCTAGACTCCTTTTTGTGTGTGTGTGTGTGTGTGTGCGTGCGTGCATGCGTGTCCTGGCTCTGCACTGGCCTTGGCCATGTTAATGTCATTATAGCTGGTGTACAGACGAGAGGCCTGGCCAGTTAGTGGCATTGTTGAGTATCACCTTACGCTTACGTTGCTTCCAGCTGGCCTGCGGCTGCCAGAGCTCACTGAAATAGCCACTGTGTATAACCATGTGTGTGTGTGCGTGTGTTTGTGTGTGTGTGTGTGAGAGAGACGCTTAAGACTTATATATATATATATATATATATATATATATATATGTTTTTTCTTTTCATCAGAGTAGGCACAAAACATGCCATTAAGAAAAACAGTAATTATTATTACTATAATTACTATACTATAATTATTTAGCCTACATATTACATGATGAACCCCCAAATCATGTATCTGTCTCTTTGCAATATGTAGGAAAACATGTATAAGCTCTACACAGTTACATTAGTTACAGTATTGCTCAGTTGGCTTAAAAAAAACCCAGAGTAACGTTCACAAGATACAAAGTACAAAAAACACACTGAATTCTGAGCAGATACTTTTCTAAGTTTCCAATGGAGGTGAAGGAAATGGTAAATGTACAGGTCACATTAGAAGAAGCACAAATAGCCTTTTTGCTCTGTTTGGATGATGCTGTGGAGAGATAATGATGTAAATAATGTGGACACATGAACTCTTCTAGTGTCTCTGGTGCTAGTATAATTTAACTGCTACATTGGCTGATGGGCTAAGGGGCATCAGTCTGTGCTGTACTCCAACAGAGTCATATGCTGTAAGATGATCTTTGAGCAGTTATGCAAAGGTGGGTTTGGAGACTGGACAATCTAGAATATCCAGTACTCAAAAATAAATATACACACATTTCAGTGAACAAAAACAACATCAGTCAAACTGAGTTTCATTCATTTCTAGCATGCTAATTTGAAAATACTTTATATCAATCATACACTCTTTATGCATATTTTTCTACAAATGGTTCAGAACCCTTTAACTTATTGCACACATTCCTCGTAGGTTTGGACACTTTCACATAGCATTTATACAGCTTTGAAATGGACCAGAAATCTAAATTTTGGAGACTATAATTTAACAGTATCCCATTATAGAAGAACACCCTTTGTCTACATAAAGTTAAAGTTGGTCAGCATGCTTTCTGTCATTGAATAAGTCTGGAAGAAAGAGAAAGAGAGGAGAGAAATGGTTGTATAGAAGTTTATATTGGCTCCGCTGTTGGTTAGTTTGGTCTTTGAAGGAAGTGAGCCTGTGAAACCAGAAGCTTAGATGGTTCCAAGTTTTGATTAAACGTCGACATAATCTTGGTGCAATTATAGTCTGAGTGATATACATTATAATAAATACTATAAAGCTGAGTGTCTACTTCTTTTGGGGGTTGAAGGCTCAAGTTGTAGAGGTCTGGCGGAGGGGTGTTAAGGGCTATGAATAGGAGGCATGGTTGAAAAAAACAGAACAGGGGGCTGACTGACAGCTCTATCGGCATGGAGAAGGAAAGAGAGGAAGAAAGATGAAGAAAATTGGAGTAGAGAGGAAACCCCAGGAGGGGGGTTGGTGGGCAGTGGGGAGGGTTACTGAGGAGTTTGCCAAACTTGATTGGTCCGGGAGGAGACAGTAAACGGTTGCGGGTCAGCTGGAGGCAGGCCATCCTGGCAGCAGGCGAGTTGTAACTGTGGTAATGAGCTCAATACGGTATGGATTAAAAAATAAAATGTTTGGAGTGTTACCTTAGCAACAGTGAAGGGACGCGAGGAGTTGGATGCCAAGAAGAGAACAGACCAAGCAGAACAAAAAGAGTCGGGTGTCTCTTAAATTTAGAAGCATACATCCAGCAGCAACACTTTGAGAGACCAGCAAAAGCAAACGTGTGTTAAAAGTACTGTGGCAGCACTAATGTGATTTGTTTTTAAGGTAGTTGTTTGCACAGCTTTAATGTTTAAAAGTGATTGTTGCCTATTTTCTGCTATTTTTTTTCCAGTTTAATTCTACAAAGTACAAATGGAGTCCAATTAAAGAGAGGGGGAAAGAAAGTCTGTAATATTGCTCCAAAAGGCAGCAGTCCAGTTTGAAACCAGCAGGCACACAGGCCAAACCTATTTCAATCTTGACTAAACAAAGGAAAGACAGCTCCTTATTGCATTTGCCACAAGAACTTTTAAGAAGACCAAAAGTAGACCAACCACAGGGAATATTTGCAAATTGTGACCCAGATCTGCTGTTAATCTGTAGTTTGGATCATTCTGCCTCTATTGATGCTGTCCCACTCCATTTTCCAAATCCCCAACTCTATTCTGCATTACTTTTCCATTTGGTCTCATCTAATCACCGGGAACATTTCAAACATCTTCACTTCGATTGCAGAGGAATTATGTACTGTAGGACATTGGCCTTCAAATAACAGAAAGTCAAACTGTGACTCATTTTGACTTTTGGGCTCACAGGATGGCTCTCAGGGGACTTGAGATCTTATTCTTGTCTCTACACTCGTTTTCCATCTCCTCCTTTCTATTTTTCTCTGACTCTCTCTCTATCTCCGTCCTTCCCTCCTTCTTTCTTTTCTTTAGTCCTTTGTTAGGCGGTTGCTTCCTGCGGTGAGCATGGCACTGCCCAGGCACATGTTCTGTGGTAGGCCTGATTACAGCCCTGCTGTAGTGCTGACATTGGCCCGCACTGACTCTTGTCTATAAACACACACACACATGCACACGCACACATACACGCGGCCCCTAAGTTCCACCACTGCTGCCAGCAGCTACCGCGGCATGACTTCACCCAGTAACCATTCCTTGCGTCAAACAAAATGCCTCTGTCACCAGAAAAAGGAGGAGAACTGAGAGGGAGGAAGGGAGGGAGGGAAGGAGGAGAAGAGGAGGAGTGTGGATGTATGGTAGCTATGCGGAGCGTACCATGTTTTCCACTGCAGTTTGAGAGCGTGGTGGGGTAATTTTAGCTGTAAGACTCCAAGGCAAGCTGCTTGTAGGAGTTTTTTGTCTTAGAGGTGGTGACAGATGAGGAGCGTATGATAACGGAAGGTGGGCAAGTCACTGAGGATAAGTGCAGCCTTCGAGGTGTTCTGCCTTGCCTATTAGTTTATTACATGAATTAAAACTCATCATCACTTATTTTTGTTCAGGTTCCATTAAAAAAAGTAAAGCTAAAAGTGCTGGACGTTTCCTTTATGCTAGCTGAACCCAGCAATTAATTTTACTGTCATTACCATCAAAGTCATCGATGGCTGCCCAATTCAAAAGATGGCAGGAAACTTGATCTAGTGGTTAAATCAGGGGTCGGCAACCTTTCTGATGACAAGTGCCATCTAAAATTTCCTCAGAAGTCAGTGTGCCATATGACTGCATTAGCAATAAATTTAATAACGCTCTATATTAACGGTTACACACTATATAGCAGAGGTGGGACCAAGTCATTGTTTTGCAAGTCTCAAGTAAGTCTCAAGTCTTTATCCTCAAGTCTCAAGTCAAGTCTCAAGTAATGTCAGGCAAGTCAGAGTCGAGTCTCAAGTCACTGGTGTAAAAGTCCGAGTCAAGTCACAAGTCTGAAACTTTGAATTTCAAGTCCTTTCGAGTCTTTAAAAAAAAAAATGAAAAAAGCATGTTGCAGTTATATGCTAAATGTAAATATTAGACCATGTAATTTTAAAATCTGTGTTTTTCTCAACACATGACAAAATAGTGAACTTAGAAAATATACACAAATTGTGAAATTGCACCTCTTTAAAATGCAGCTCAATTAAACCTAGCTCCAAGAATAATTTTCACCAACAGTTCTGAGATAAGCTGCATGTTATTCTTGGATGCGGTTGTAGGACCGGCTTTAAAATCGCATGACAAAAATATCATACATATTAAAAAAAACTGTATCACCAACGTAGCCTGGACAACATTTGCTAGTTAGATGAAGTCAGCTATCTCATTGTAGCATATTTATATGCATATTTATAATCATACGGTTCTTGGAGTGAGTGCATACACTCATGAAGTTTAGTAACTTCCGGTCACTGCAACAAGCCCAGGTACAGTTTACCGACGGATGGGTGCAGGACCTTGAAATGCACCGTGTAGAAAGTAAAGACCATCGTACGTATCATAAGTTTACCAGTCTCACAAATCGTCTTCATAAATACACATTCCTTAACCGTTTATTAATAGGACCTTTGAGCTCAACGGTAATTAATTAGTAGTGGAAATAATTTCTGGTAGCATCACAGAAATGTAGCAGTGACAACAATACTGTATGCTGTAATCGTACTGGGCAATTAGTGATACAAAAAACCTGTTTTATCCTGTGAATAAAAGTATATGTTTTTGTCAATGTGCCATAATAACAGAAGCGAAACGCAATATTGTGTCAGGACAATTCACTATTTATGCACAATAAATAAAGGAGCATAGCGCGACAATTTCTGTTCAGCGCCAGACTTGCTTGTAACCTATATCACCAATTATGTTAAGAAAAACGACGTATTAACTACTAAACACTGACCTTTGTGGGAATGCTTGGAGCAGACTAACCTGTGAGCTGGAGTGTTCTGGGACGTTATATTTGATCTTTGAATGGCTGCAATCTAGGCCATCTGTCGCGTCTTTGTTACTTCGGAAACATGGCTCGAACAATTTCTCTTCAACGACGTAATCCGATAACAACCGATCTCTTTACCCGTCGGCTTCCCGTGGCTGTCATGCGACCGGCTATTGCAGTTAATAATACAACGGCTTCTTGACATTTTTGTGTTTCTTTTTATCGCTGTGTAACTGATTTCAATTGAAAGCCTGCGTGCGCTAGTACCTCTTGCCACGAGTTCCCAGAATCCTTTGCGGTTTACCCCTGAATGACGTCACATTTTCAATCTCTATGTAATATGCATGTTAAATTTTATATTTGGGGTGAAATATCAAGTCTTTTCAAGTAAATCGGTTCAAGTCCAATTCAAGTCCCAAGTCATTGGTGTAAAAGTCCAAGTCAAGTCACAAGTCTTAGAACATTTTTTCAAGTCAAGTCTAAAGTCATAAAATTAATGACTCGAGTCTGACTCGAGTCCAAGTCATGTGACTCGAGTCCACACCTCTGCTATATAGAACCACTTTATAGAATTATATTTGTTCACAGATGTTGGCAGCTATCAGCGAATAGTTATCAGCTGTTTTGAAACAAACAAAAAAAAGACACTTTTTATCCATAACAAGAACTCCATAACAGCAAATGAACTGTACAACAGAAAATGCAAATGCTATTTATGGTGTCCTCACAACAATGATAAGAAAAATAAACTGGGCCAATATGGCATGTTTGATAATACACATGTTAATCTGATCTCTGGTCTCCCACTCAGAGACACAGGTCTCAGAGTGTCCAGCATTCAGACGGCTACCTGTGGACACTCATGTGAGAGAAAATCTGCTCACACAGATATGTAGAGCCAAATACTGTCAATAAGGCCTCTGCAATGTTCTGAAGACAGTTAAACTTGTCAGGTAGTGATGTCCAGCAGGTGAAAATGCAGCTCCATGAACATGCACAGCTGTGGATTCCAGCTGCTTCAATGTTGCATTAACTGGCATTAACTCAGCCAGTTAATGCGAGACAAATCTAGCTGTTCATTAAAGCTTTCTGGTTTGATCAGAAAAGAAACATTGGTCCATACACCTGAAAGTCCTGAAAACGCATTGTGAATTTTGTCTCGAGTCTACAGATATATCTCTGTATTTCCGTGGTGCTGATGCTGTGCTGAGCGGAAAGCTCCTGAAGCTTCTGAAGTGTTGGAATGTGGAAAGCTAACAACGTCCTTCTCACCGATAGGCGAAGTGATTTTTAGCCAATTACAAGTTGAATCTGGTACTCTGGGTTGTTAGCTAAGATACCATCATTAAGAAGCGGCACAACTAATGTGTCTATGTGAACTAATTTGCAATGTGCACTGCTGGCGCGGCCATGTATTTTTTAATGCACCTTCTCAGATTGTCGTGCCCAGGGCTGGACTGGGACAAAAAATCGGCCCGGGCATTTTGACTAGAGACCGGCCCACCAGGTATTAAAGCCATAAAGCCTTTGAATGAAAACAAATGCTGTTGTGACAGTGATGTACAGTCTTGTCGGTATATGTATGATTTTTATACATTTTACGTCAGATAAAAACTTTGATTGTAAGCTTCAGATAATTATTTAATAAAAACCAAACATTTTAAATGAGAATAAGAAAGTATTTCTTTGTGCCCCCTTTTCCCTGTTAATGCCCTACATGGACCCCTGGCAACATTTTGCTAGACCCGCCCCTGCACAGTTACCAGCTGTCAGCTAATTAGAAAAGGATCCTGGTGTTATTTGTCTCTCAGAAACAGTTCACAACTTCCCTTCAACTCATTCATGTTAACTAAAAGGTAAACCTGTTTCTCCATCACCTGTTCAGCTCTGATGATTCAGTAAGGACATCTCCTGGTTTCATCTTCATGTTTCCCTCTCACCAGATATACAAACCTCATGACCAGCAGCTTTTACAGCTGTGGCTCCAGCAAACATCAGCTGATACTAGAAATTAATATTAAATAAATTCTAACAACAGCTGATCAAGCTTAAACGTGCTGCTGTTGTTTAGCGCGACATCTGCTGGTTTCCTCTTTCTGGCGCAAAGTGGACGATAAACAAACAAGAGAGAAAAGCCGATCAGCTGATCATTGATCAGTTTCATGATTGAAGTAGCAACAGGAGAGGGAGAGAGAGAGAATGAGAGAAGAAGAGGCAGCTGTGCAGCATAACGACAGAATAACTCCAGCTTTGTGTCTCTCCATTCTAGCTGAAGTCCGGGACAAACTGTGTTTCTTTTCACCTCAACACGAAACGCGTAAAATTTTCTCTGAATACGAGACGATTCCTTCTTTTTAGGGGACGGTTGGCAACTCTACTAACTAACCTTATGAATAAAATAAAGTTCACTATCAATAACATCAAAGCACCCACCCAGCTGTATATAAACTCTGTCATGCTAGCTAGTACGCAGTACTTGTTATTGTAACTGACGGTAAAAAGTCAGCACAACGAAAATAAACTCCACCTAAACTTGGTTCATATCTGACCCAGACAGACTGCAGGTCATAACTTCTTACCTGAAGTTCAGTTCACCTGACACTCGGCGGCTGCCTCGGGGCTCTCCTCCTGCCTCCCCTTTCTCTCATCCACCTGCTGGCCTCCACCACTTGCTAATGTTACTGAATCTGTGGAAGCTCCGCCACAGCCACCACCAAATAACTGAGTTATTTTTACACACCGACCAGCATTTGGCCAATCCACCACCTTTCATTGTTTATACCTTTACGAAAAAACAACAACAACAAAAAATCATCGGCCCATAAAAACGAAAAATCACCACCAGCCCACCGATCAAATGCTCAGTATGCCCGATGGCCAGTCCAGCTATGGTCGTGCCATCAGTTAACCCTGGCATGCGTGCCTAGGGTTGCCGACCCCTGGGTTAAATAATAATAACTGAATGCAGAGTAAAGAATTGCAGCTTTTAAAGTATTCCTCAGACTTCACCACTCCTTTTTTTCTTTTCTACTGTAGGAGCGGCTGCACTATGAGACACTGAGCCAGCACCTGGGGAAGCTCGGAGAGGATGCTGGGAAGATGGTTCATCGAGTCATTGACCTGACAAGACCAGAAGATTTAGATGGTATGTTCCTCTGTCTCTTACCCCGTTGCTACTCTTTTACCTACATTTCTGACTACTGGCATGCAAAATGGCATGTTTTTTTTTGTTGTTTTTTTTTCAGAAATAGAGTGCGAGTCACATCCTGTTCAGATAAAACTGATACCAGTGACAGTAACTCACATGGTTAAATGTAGAAGAGGCCTCTGTGGGCCTTCCTACTAAGACTAATACTCAATAAGTCATCTACCAGAAAGCTCACAAATGCAGGTATTCAGAAAATACAAATATTTATCTTGGACGTCAGGACACTACGATGAACATTCTGCTCACTTGAAAATGTCAAATGTCAATATTACTGCAAGTGTAGGAAAAGAGGATGAATTGTCTTCATGTTTTTCACTAGTTTTTGTGACCCAGTCCTAGTATGCAAACCAAAAATGGGCAGTAAGTTTTCTGTAGCGAATGGTCACAGAGATAATTATGAATCGGTCACAAGAGCTGATTTTTACGTGCTATGAATTAAATGTAGTCATTAAACGCGCTCTTTTAAAGTACTTCCTTGTAATGTTGTCTTTCTGATTTTTTTCAAGCACACCTGTTTGTCATAAAGCAATTCTGTTTACAGGCACCAAGGAGTGCTCATCGTGGTTTAGTTTAGAGTCAGAGGAGTAAACACAGGAGCTTAAGCACTGAGATAATATCACGAGGAAGCAAACTAAGCATAATGTGCAAAGTTCACGTGTGTTTGTGTGTAGGAATGATATGAAGGACACTATGCCCGCAATACTCCACCAAACCTTTGCTACGCTTTCCAAGAAGACAGAAAAGTGCCTCAGTCAAAGAAGCAGGCACCTTGTTATACACTGCATTTGAAGTGTGAAAGTATGAACAGCTAACTCGTTAATGGTGAACATACAGCAAAAGTGATCTCTTTTTTTTTAGGGAGTAACATCGCAGAGGCACGGGTGTTCAGAGAGGCACGAGGCAGGAACAACAGCGAGCCCCACATTAAGAGGCCCATGAACGCTTTCATGGTGTGGGCCAAAGATGAGAGGAGGAAGATCCTGCAGACTTTCCCCGACATGCACAACTCCAACATCAGCAAGATCCTTGGTGAGATTTTGCGGGTTTATGTTTGATGAGTGAGAAAGCTAAACCTCAGTGTTGTGGCGATATGTTGTTCTGGTGTTGTAAGGGCGAAGTACTTTTGCTTTCCTTTAAATTTTGTACAAAAGAATACGCCAGTGTTTGCTTTAATTTTTTATTTTCTTTTTCTAAGTGACTGTAAAGTGACACGGCAGATTTGTTTAAGGTCAGCTTGTCTGCTCATTAGGTTACCCTACCGCTATATGCAGTTCACAGGGTTTCTTACCGTCAAGTGGGTACTGTAAGAATGACTAGTGTGTTTTTCAGCCTGGAACACTCCACACACAGAGCTCCACTGTGTCAGCCTGACTAGTGTGATGGATGCATTCAGTTAAAATACCTCCTCAACACAGATATCCATTCACATGATGCTGAGCATAACGGTTGTTCCTGAAATGTTCTTAAGACTTCTACCGTACAATGCAGAGTTCAAGTGAGCTTGAGGCTTGCTGAATGCTGTAAATGCTACTTCTGAGAATTGTGAATGAATTGCTTTTTCTAAGGTGGATCTGTGTTATTGACTCAGGTCTCTGAAAGGGGTCCTATAAATGGATGTTTTGTGCTCTTAACATGCATCCTGAATTTAGACGATTAATCTTTGTGCTTTCAAAAGTGCTTTTTTTTTCTTTGTTTTTGTTATTACAGTGGAAACATATTACAGGGGAAAATCATTTGATTAAGTACATTGCCTAATCGCGCGCTCCTGCTGGATTTTTATTAGGGTTCAGTGACAAGACGAGAAGGAAAAGTGGAATTATGAGTGTGTATATGACTGTATGTATACAATGCATCCATCTCTAAAATAATAACACAGCTGGACTTAAGGGAGTAGGTGGGTGGCAAGTTTAAAAAAAAGAAAGAAAAACGTTTCTGTGTTTCCTGTGTCACAAAAGTACAAGAAGAGTTTGTGATAAACCTCGATAAACAGAAGAGCAAGGAAGAGTGTGTATAATCAGCTGTCAAAGTGCTTCACAGATGTGCTGCGTTCCCGCAGTAATGGCCCTGTTCACTTGCTCAGAAGGTCCTCTTACCGAGGAAAACAAGCCATACACAATGTATCATTCTTCCTGAGCGAAGTAGAGTGTAATCCACTCCTGGTTTTAAACAGCCTTCTAGGCTAAACACTCAATGGAGCCTGCTCACAGGAAGGCATCCAACCTCGGGAAGAAACCAGAATTGTCAAAGCGGTGCTTCTTTTGTGTGACTGAATAATGTAGCTGTGACAGTATGTTTGCTTTGCAGGAATTTTATGAAAAGCTTTGATTCACCACACACTGAAACTATTTTGAAAAAACTCACTGAAACCATGTTAGTCACTCACTAAAATTTGGTAATGTGCAGATATTTAAATTCAGTCACCCTCTTAACTAGTAACACTAAAATATTTAAATATAACCTAAGTTAAAGTGTCAATTGCTTTTTAAATTTTTTTTTTGCTCTAGGCTCTCGCTGGAAAGCCATGACAAACCAGGAAAAGCAGCCATATTACGAGGAGCAGGCCCGCTTAAGCAAGATCCACTTGGAGAAATATCCCAACTACAAGTACAAGCCACGGCCCAAGAGAACCTGCATCATTGATGGCAAGAAGCTACGCATCGGGGAGTACAAGCAGATGATGCGTTCACGACGTCAGGAAATGAGGCAGTTCTTTGTGGGGTGAGTACAAAGCTGAAAAAGTGAGTAATCGCACGAGTTTGAAGGAAAGCTGCAGCGTGTCGGCGAGTTACGTGGTTTTAGAACTGAATTTCGAATTAGTTTTTTTTTTCATGGAAGGACCTTCAGATGGCAGTACTGTGTAATTGTGATTTAAATTCCTGAAATACTTAAACATGTCAAAAGTGAACCTTCTCTCACTGAAGAGATTTTCTTCTTTCTGAGTGACTGGTATGAATCGAGGTGGTGAAAAGGTTCTGGCATTGTTGGCACCCTCAGGGTCATGCAGCATTCAGTGCTGCTCAGAGGAGAGCTGTGTGGGTCACACTTTATTTTATGGAGCACTAGTAAGATGTAACAAACCATATTTTGAGAGACATTTAATAAAACAGCACACAAATGCACTCGTACTCTAATTAAACGATGTGTGAATTATGGCTTGACTAGGAAATGCAATTAGTGTCATTTGATCCAAAATATATTAGACAGCATTATACCAAATTATGTTGAACTTAGATTTTATAACAGTGATAGTATAATTTGACATAACTTTTCTTTATAACAGTGTGATTTGATGCTTATTTGAAGAAAATTGCCCTGTAAACTGAAGTTAAACCACATAATTTAACATGGTGGTGTTTCTCATAGACTGATCGTTGTTTGAAGCCCTGTGGACTTTGTCGGTGGTACTTCTTCAGTCCTATAATCCCAAATAGGTTAAGCCATGTCATGTCACTATTTAGCTTGACCTCGTGACCTAATACTGGGCCATTATTTGGACAGGAATGCTGGCATGGTTGCAGGGTTATTTCACACTGTTACATCTTCATTAGAGTGTATATTATGACTGATTAAAACTGAGAGATTAAAACTTTAAAGAGGTCCATTTGCATCAAGAACCACAAGCCATTGACGATATTAAGCCTTGGATAACAGACAGTCTTTGTGTCTAACTCTAGATGGATTTGAGTCATTTACAATGGACCTGTGGCCTTCGATAAAGTCGTCTCTCAATCCAGCAGACATCTCTCCCCAAATATGTCCAAGTAAAAAGGAAAAAAAAGACAATTTATCATTTTGTAATTTTATCTATCTTCTTTGAGTTTATTTGATTGTATAGAAATATATTAAAACCAACTTTGCATTTCACGAGAGGTCTTTTTCCCCTCCTTAATATGTCTCAGTTTGAATAGAAAAGAATTCTTAGCCGCGTCCATTTGTTTAACGTTAGTGGAGTGATCATCAAGGTTTATGGGCCCCTTTATGAAAGGTTGGGAACCTCTTGTGGTTCTATCTGCTAAAGCTCTTAAACATTTGCTGAAGAGCTTGATATATTTTTTTTCAACTGCAGTCGGTGCAGCAAGGGGAAAAACAGTGGCATTGTCTTAATGGGAACCAGTCATGGATGTGTTTAAAGCCATCACAGTGGCCTATGAGTGAGATGGATTTACCAGAGGCCACAGCTTTGAATAGGAGCGATTTTTAATAGCTTGTCATTTATTAAATTAGGACAATGCTGGGCGCTTGTGGGCAGTGAAATTGGACACAGACAGACACAGTGGAATATGAAATGTAAGCACATGCTCGAGAGGGAATGAGCGCAAGGCACACGTCACAGGATGAATGCCACATTTACTGTGTGTGGTCAAGTACGCTAAGCAGGAAAGCTTAGATTCTCCAGG
Organism: Diplotaxodon limnothrissa; assembly: GCF_057381915.1. NCBI lineage: Eukaryota > Metazoa > Chordata > Actinopteri > Cichliformes > Cichlidae > Diplotaxodon > Diplotaxodon limnothrissa. The sequence goes on from NC_140602.1 coordinate 23,362,550, forward strand.
CCTGGGTTTTCAATTGTTGCTAAATCAAACATCTACAGGAGCCAGTACACAACTAGTTTCTGGCACATTCCAGATTGCTAAACCAGTGTTATTTTAAAATGCTTAATGTGAAAATGAGTCTGTCAGAGCACACGGCAGTAATTGTTTCAGGAGACAGAGGAGAGAAAACTGTTAGGTGAAAAAGGTGACAGTAATTTTCCCACTTTATGCGGTTCATTTGAGGAGCCTGAGGGGCCTGTTTGAATGATGTGCATTTCTACAATGCTAATGCTGCTGTGATATGGCAGGTAGAGCTCTATGTTAGGACATGCTCAGCCAGATGAAAAGCGTTGTGGTTGAACTTAAATGGCTTAAGAATAAATGTTTTGTTCACAGATGTTGTTCAAAGGCTAACGAATCAGTGTCTGATCTGTCTAGCTTGTACCAAAACACAACTGTGCAAAGGTCTTGAGCCATTCCGTTTCTTTATACTTTGCAGGGAAAATGGAGAAATAGGTTCAGAAAAATATTCGTATGAGCAAACATGCATGCATACAGATGAGCCTTTGTCTAAAATGCTTAACAGATACATCTCCCAAGTTCTGTGTCAGGTCTTTGGCTGATTTTTTTCCCCATTTCTTAAATCTTTCAGACTTGCAGATACTGCCCATCTGCTGCCTGTTTTTGTTCTCCACTTGTCCATTTTATTTTTAAAGAGCACACAGCATACTGTGGAGTATATCGTTACTTTGGGAATCACCTTATTAGTACAAAAATACTATTTTATGCCAGTCTAACAAATTGTGTGTTTTTAAAAGCTGGTTCTTTCCTAAGTTTTTGTTCTGAACACTGAGTTAGGTCAGTTTTTATTGGTTTAAGGATTCATTGCCATATTTGACCTCCCAGAAGAATACAAATGGATCTCTATCAGTCAGCTAGAAGTTTACAAGTAGTCCTTCTTGTGATGTTCAGCGGCTCGGGGACGTAGTGTCTTTTCTTTAACTTCAAAGGACCAATCATTCATTATGAAGTGACAATCATTTCTAACATTCTTCAACGTTGTAATTTTTGGATCATGCTTGCTGAGACTTAAATGAATAAATACATTTTTTTAAATTGAACTAATCTCCCCTTCAAGGTCATCTCCTTGTGCACCTTTCGACTGCTTCCAGCATTGCTGCTAGACTTAAATCACACTGTAAAAGTTACAAAGCTTTTCGATCATTTTATGTTGTGTAAATAATATAATTCTTCCTTATCTTCTTTCCTTCATACTCAGGCCTCAGCCACCCATTTCTCTGGGCAACAGTCCTGGAAGTGTAGGAGTTTACCCGGGTGCCATAAGTATGGCAACAGCAGCTACACCATCCCCACATCTGACCTCAGACTGCTCCAGCAACTCGGCCAGTCCTGATCCTGCCATCCCCGTCATTCAGAGCACGTACGGTGTAAAGTCTGAGCCTGGCAGTGGAGGAGGCAGCAATGGCAGTGTGATCGGAGCCTTGGATCTGCCCAGCGACCCCAATAATGGAGACAATGACATGGACATGTATGAGGACTTTGAGGATGAGCCCAAGTCAGACTATAGCAGCGACCACGAGACACATGAGGCTGTCAGTGCCAACTGAGTAAGCTCAGGGTGTCAGATGTAAAAAAAAGAGAACAACTCCCATTATAGTCAGAGACATTTCTTAAAAAGACATTTTATTACTGAGACCTTCAGTTTAACTTTTCAGGACATGTTGCGTCATGCACCGAGCATGCCCCAACAGGATTTCAAATCAGCTCAGACATGCTCAGAAAGTTCTGGGATAGTATCTTTGATGGACGCCCATTTGAAGAAATGGAAAAACGAAGGAATAGGAAAAACGTGACCCAAGAACACAGTCTGATCAATCTTCAGATGTCCAGCTGACAGTGAACTTCACTTTCCTCTACTTTGACAATCTTAACAGGAGCGAGAGAGAAAAAAGAGTTAGACAACAGAGGATGAGAGAGAATGGGACAAAGAACAAACGAGCGACGAACACATTGCTGTGTAGTTTGTGAAAGGGCATGCATGGATGTCGAAGAATTAGGAATCGGTCTTCAACAGCTATTTGGTCTTAAATGTTTAAGGAGTGATTTAGTTTTCATTGTTATGTATTTACTTTTTGTCTTTTTTTTTCCTTTTTGCTTTTTTGTTCTATAGACTTCTTTTCTGACAGGTCACTGCCTGTACAAACTCTAGACTGTCGGAACTTGAAATTTGGAAAGTTTTTAATATAAATCCTAGCTCTTGTAACCTTATAGTCTTACTTTTGTTTCTTACGATTTCTTTGCTACACACTTTTTTTTCTGACAAACTGCTTACCTTACATTACTGTTTCTTTTTTTAAAATATCCCAGCTCAGGTATGATGTGCCAGCTTGTGAATGTGTTATTTGTTTTGTTTGTTTTCATACAAAAAGAGTGGTAGGACTTTTCAGACTGTCAATGAAATAAAGGGAGCAAATTCCCTTACATTATTATTATTATTATTATTATTATTATTATTATTAAATAAGTAAGTAAGTACCCATAAATTGTACAGATTTTCTTCAAATGTGCCAAACATTCACATTCACTCGGGATGTTGTAGTCTTAATTTCCAATGCTGCAAAAGTCTTATACAATCAATTTTTTCTATTTGATGAAGTGGGTTCCTACTCATCAACTGCTGGCTCCCCTCCTGGCCCAAACACAAACAGTGCTCAGGGAGGTTATTTTTTCATCACACTTGCTTAATCACACACACACACAGAATGTCGTTCTCTGGCAGACCCTATGGCTCTGAGACGTAGTTAGAAGAGCAGCATCGAAGGCGCCTATTCCTTTATTCCACTGCACTAGTGCTTCCATAAACCACACTGCCCAATGTTCTTTGAGGCCAAATGCATTAAGTGCAGTGCAGTATTAGAAATGTTTCTGTCCCTTTAAATCAGGCTAAAGGTAAAGGTAGCCTTTATCTTAATATCACTTTAGGAATCCCCCTAGTCTTAAAAGTGAACCTTTGAATCTGTTCATTCAGTTGGAATAGGAAGATGAAGGTGCACCCCTGGATGACCCTACTGTAGGATAAGAAATTGTAATATCATAAATCCCTTCACTGTATTGTGTTTAGCATTGGTACAAAAATGTAACAAATATTACTTCTTTTATTAGCTTGTTAATTTTTAAATGTCTTCTTAGCATTATGTTGGAAATATATGCCAAACTTGTGTTTTAAAAAATTATTTATATAGAAAATGGGTTTAATAGGTCCGCTGTTTCAAAAGGGTACCTTTTTTTCTACACTGCATTTGTATTTTGAACATGAGCAAATTATTAAGAGAACATTAGCGAAGGGGAAAGGTGCTTAACCAGTCTGCCTCTCAGTAACCACCGCCCCAGTCAGAGCACACAAGTTTTTCCACTCATCTGAAGATGAGTCTCTGTTTTACTCAAATGTCTCTGCAGACGAATCTTAGTTTTACTCTTTTCAAAGCATTCTCTGAAATTTTTAATGTTTCCATTCTTAAAACGTGTGACCTCGGGTGGTTTCTGGGTGCTCTGTTCAGCTGCTTCGGTCATCTTGATCCCAAATTTCTCTTCACGACCATATCTGGCGGTTTTTACTTGGAAAATGCTTCACAAGCTGGGACTGAACACTGATTTTGCTTGTGTTACATAAAAAAAAGCCTCGTGCATAGACATTTCTGTTAGTCTCATACACATCCTAAGCACTGGATATGAATCTGTTTTTTTGTTTGTTTTTGTTTTTTAGTATTGACTAATGTGAAGTTGTTGTTTGATTTTTAAACATGATATATTAGTCAGTTAAAAGTCACATTTTTGAAGCCTGGTACATGCGAGGCACCAGTAAATTGCCATTTCTTTGGAAGCATTTCATTTATTTAAGCAGATCTTGTTGCCGCAGCTCTAGTATCACCTGAAGGGGTCTCATCGCCTCTGATCTCTTTGGAAAGGTAACCTCATGCTCTCGTCAGTTGTGACCCGCAGAGGAAGAACATAGCATTTCCTGGTCACACACATTTTTTTTTTGTGATGAGTATTGTATTTGAAATCCAATTGTGCATTTTAACATTTCATTGTATTTATTAGCCAGCTTTGGCTCTAAAAAGTGTCAGTACAACTTGGTGAGAAAGACAATCAAAAAATATATATAAATAAAAAAAAGTAAAGACTTGAGATTTTTGCTTTTATTTTTTTCATGTATTTAATTTTGGGTGGGAAAAATATTTTTGAATGCTTTGTAAAATTGTTCATTTGCAGAAAACCCCCCACCAACATATTGTGTTCTGTGTATGAAAGCGATGCGCACAACTTTACAGGTAGTGCTGCATGAATTTTTATTTCCATTGCTCTAAATAGTACCCTTACTTTCCAGGGATCTAATAATTTCCAACACAAGGCTGTCTGTTTCCAAAGTTGAGCTATTCCACTCGCTCTTTATATTTTGGTGGCCCATTACGGTAAATGTGGCCTATTGTTCCATTGTGCGTGCGTGCGTGTGTGAGGTAACGCCACACATTCTGACTGTGCTGTGGTGTATACGGCACGGCGCCGGTGCTCGCTGCAGCCAATCCCAGCATTTCAGAGAGAGAAACAGAGAGCTTAGCCATATGCAGCCACATCATAAATCTAATTGTAATTCCCAAATCAACTGTAGCGTCACCCAGCGAGGGGCGCCGGCAAGTTTGTCACACACTCCTTTGTGAGCATGTGTGTGTGTGCTATGCTATAGCGTTTAGTTGGGAGGGGTGTTTGAAATCATACTTGCACTGTTGCCATGCTAAGCTTTTTAAACGAGTCATCATAACTTACATTTCCTTTTTCCTTTCTTCAAGATGAACATTTAGTTGTTTTCAAGTTGACAGGGTTTTTTTTTGGGCGTATGTGCACAGTTGGTGTGAGCATAAGCGAAGCTTTCAGCACCTCAACAAAGGTTAGTGTAGCTTGTTACAGCACAGTTATAATTTCAAGTACATTCCTGCAGTAATGTATACAAACTTATTTATCCCTTAACATTTCATCCCTGAAGGAAAATGATGTAATCCTCTGTTTCCATTAACTTTTCCCAGTTGTTGTAGCTACTGGTAGCTAAATGCACAACTAGCAACAGTGGGTTGCAGTGATATATTTTATGGTCATTTGCACAAACTGTGTCCTCCATAACAGGATCAGTTGTACTATATCAATCAAAGAACTTCATGGACATAACTAAAATGACTTGACAGCCACACACCAAAAGAAAACTAAATGTTTTGCAGTAAAGCTCTACACCTTGGCTAATAACGTTGGCAACCGTTTCTTTCATATAAGGCAGAAATGTACTTATTAGTAAACTTAAAGTGTGTGATTATAGACTTTGAATTTACCTTTCTTTTCTCATAGGTTTCGTGTGTGGGGGATGATGAGACATATTGAGATGCTTTCTTCATGGAAACCTGGTCTTGGTTGGGCCCTCTAGGCAAATTCACTTTTTGATTTTTAAAAACCGTCTTGAAGACTAGAAAGAACCACATCCTTTCTTTTTCCCCTCTCCCCACCAATTGGGCATTTAGATCAAGAGAATTATAAATTGTTATTACAAAGGAGGAGCCCCCTTCAGACGTGTTGGAGAGGCTCTTTCAATGAGGCATCAAAGCCAGCCCGTTTATGATCATTGAGGCTCCACTACTCATTAAAGCACACAGAATGGTCACGGTGCTGCAGCACACTACATCCTCTTTGAGCTCATGATGCTTAATCATTGAAATGCTTTTGATTTAAAGGAGACTAATTGACCCTTTCACTCCTGTCGAGTTGATCATGTTTCACAACGGGTGCCACTTGTGTGATGTATCAGGTAAAAAGTCGTCTAGAAGTCTACGTATGATTTAGAGGTTGTTTTTTCCTAACTGTTCTTTTAACTACATTGTGAAATTAGGCAGCAGCGTTTTCCCTGCAAAAACTTTCCTCATGGACTACAAGTATTTGTAGCAACTCGGTATATTTCCACTGCACTTTTTGGCAAAAAGAGGACGCCCCCCAAGAAAAATTCCTTGTCAGGGGGAAAGTTGTTTTCTCTGAAAGTTCAGGTGCACTTGGGTTTGGTTTGCAGCCATGAACATTTCCGAGTCGAGTATTTTATCTCTCTCATGTTATTTCTCTGCTGTAGCTTGTAAAATTCTGTTGAAGTGTTTAGATTTAAGAAGCTTTAAATAACTCAAGAATAGCATAAAAAAAATTACAATCAACAAGAGCACAGCTTGAATCTTCTCCATGCTCACTGTTTTTGTGATATTGCCTGGCTTTTGATCTCTTGCATTTCCGCCACCTAATGCAGCGCAGTGGTGTAGTTAGTTGTATGGTCACGTGAATATGATATCTAAAACAAGCCTTTGCTTTTACATACACCAGAGGTTTTATTTTCCCAACTGAAAAACAATACAAAACAAAAACAGTTTAAAATATATTTTTTCAAATCTCTTAATAAAGTTAAATATTTCTGGGTATTTGGGGCAGAAACACGGCTTCCTCCCCTAAATTTGACACAAATGAAAGTTTATAGTCTATATATGCTTGCACTTTACTGTTACATTTAAATTATTTCCACATGCACAAAACACACAAATTCCACACTTTTTCAGACGTCTGCTGTCTTGTAGGTCTTGATGGAAAATCACAGACTGTATAAAGAAGATGGTCATACCCTTCATGAGATTATCTCTTTTTGAAGCTTATCATGGTCAGCTATGGTTCTTCACTGAGAAACTGAGGTAGTTACTCATCAAACCCAATGCCCTGTGTTATACTTCTTTTGGATCCTAATTGGGGCCCTAATATACAAATGGACATAAGGCGGTATTTAACAACACTTCAAATGAGCAACTGAGCTGATAAACTAACTGGGAAAGTGGAAGTCATAGATGAAGGAGCAATAAGATTTTTATACTTTTCTCACATTACTCTTTAAAATATAACTTTTTGTGAACAAGGGAGCTGCAACCTAATTGATTAAATAATGAGGGTTTCTAAACGCTAAGAGACAGCTTTTCGAGTTAGCCTGTTAGCACACAGTTTGCAAACTGGTAGAAAAAATGAACAGCTGGGGTTGATGGAAATGCCTTTAGTTTTGAACTTGCTATACTGAATAGTTGGTGACGTGGCTCATGTGTTTTGAAAAAAAAAAAACAGGAGAAGGTTTGACTTTGTGAATTTAGAAATGGAACTGAGAAAGTGACAGCACTCTATATAATATAGGAACAAAAAGCATGCGTTGTGCATTGTATGTAAGGCAAGGCAAGGCAAGGCAAGTTTATTTGTATAGCACAATTCAACAACAAGGTGATTCAAAGTGCTTTACAGAGACATTAAAAACAAGAACAAATAAAAAGCATGATTTAAAATTGAATAAAACAAGCAAATAAACTAACTAACTAATTAACAAACAAACAAACAAACAACAGTATATAAAATCAAAACAGATAAAATCAGAACAGTAGATAAAATCAGTAGTTAAATGTAAGTTTTGAAATTTAAGCTTAAAGTGTGGATTTGGTGCTTTATTCAAATGCAGCTGAGAACAGGTGAGTCTTCAACCTGGATTTAAATAAACTGAGTGTTTCAGCTGATCTGAGGCTTTCTGGGAGTTTGTTCCAGATATAAGGAGCATAAAAGCTGAATGCAGCTTCTCCGTGTCTGGTTCTGACTCTGGGAACTGATAAAAGACCGGATCCAGATGACCTGAGGGATCTGGATGGTTCATACTGGGTCAGGAGGTCATTGATGTATTTTGGTCCTAAACCATTCAGAGCTTTATAGGCCAGCATCAGAACTTTAAAGTCTATCCTCTGACGGACAGGCAGCCAGTGTAAAGACCTCAGAGCTGGACTGATGTGGTCCACTTTTTTGGTCTTAGTGAGGACTCGAGCAGCAATGTAACATGTATAACAAGTGAATTTATAGTAAAACCTTCCCTTGAGTATATTGTTGCTAATGTAAGTTGATTACAATTGCAAACTGGGTACTTATTAGAATTCCAAGGGTCAACAGCCTTGTCAGTCCTTTAACAATAACCAAAAATCTAAATGCAATGTCTGAATAAAAAAGAATCATACAAAAAAGCCCTTTGAAAGGAATTGCTTTCATGGGTTTTTTTTTCCTGGTTTCTATGTCTTTGAAACATTGCATAAAGGCATATACTTCTTTTTTTAATGCAATTAAAAGTGAAAGAAAAAATCTACAGCACTTTTTCAGGAAAATAGGCAATGGACAAAAGGCCAATTTTTTTCTTTTTGATCCAAAGTCCTTGGGTCTTTTTAAGTGCATTAGTCCGCTAATTAAATATTATATGTTTAACAAAAAATGCCAGCATGAAAGCAGCTGGATTGTTTGACTCAAAGACACGGCTGCAGCCTTGATGAGTGGAACTGTGCGCGACCATGAGGAGGTAAAGAACGCCATTGTAGCTAGTCCTCCCCTCATTTGACCCGCCATAATCCTTTCTACTGATTTTACAATCACATTCCCTTTTGTGCTCCCTTCACAGATAAAGACAGTAGAAGCAGTTATAGAGTGGAAGGACTCATTGACATTTCTGAGCATGTCACATGTACTTTGTAAAGACCGATGTGTTTGATTGTGAGTACACACAAACATATCATTTACCAATCAAAACTGTTTGAAGGACAAGTTACCAACCATTTATCCTACAAGGAACCAACATTGGAAAAGAAAAGTCTTATGGATAAAATCTCTCACTTAACATAACATTTCCAGTTATTATAGTCATATTTTAATCTCTTCCATTGTAGATTCCATATTTGCCTCCTGCTTTTGATTTTCTCACTCAGTCTCAAGAGTTTTGACCCCTCAACCTTTTTTGTTCTCTGCCGCAAAGCTTTTCATCTCAAGCGTTTATATGCGTATACTGGCCAATGCCTGTTGCGTTATAACATTTAGGCCCAATGCCATCATTCAATACTGCAGGATGTACTCTTCTTTTTATGTAATAATGCACATTACAAGGGTGTGGAAGCTGGGGTGGTGTACAGACCAACTTTAATACAGGAGTTTGGTATCACTTAGCTTCACGATTTTATCAATCATATTGTGATGTCTTTCTCAAACCTTCTGTGTCTGGAGAGAATACATACAGCAGGTATCACAGTAGCTTCATCTGTTTCTACACTGCTTACAGGTCACTCACTTTTTGGGTACCTTGAAACTAAATAACACGTAAGACCACAGAGCCAAAGCATAAAAACCAGCCTTGACTTACCCAAACCTAACTATTCCCTAATGATATTTTATGTGCCATAACTTCAAGCTATCTCTACCCTCAAGTTATTCCGCAGATGCTGTTACAGAATCCGAGCAATGACATTACAAATGTTAGAAAACAAAATAGTCTGAGGTTCTAGTGAATCATCCAAATGCAGACATTCTTCTCTAGAGTTGCCTTTAAGTGCTTAGAAAAATCGATAATTCCATGACATCTAAGCTGCTCCATCCACTGAAGATACAGTGATAGGATCAAAAACTTCAGAACAGCCATTAAATGGAGTTTGTGGTGAAACTGTTTTGACAATTCTGGAAATACTGTTTTGACAATTGTGAAAATACTGTGGCAGTGGGAGATATATCACAAGGCCATAAGCACTTGGTGAACATTTGAGAAAAATTAACTGTGGTTTTGGTCAAATACTGAAAAAGTATTTGCTGATTTTAAGAATCAGACAGTTGTGCTAATGAGCTATGGAGCCTCTGCCATCCACCCTGCCTTAGCCTAAACAAGTATTCACAACAGAATTACATCACTCTACTCAGTTTTGCTGTTGTTACTCAACAAAGGTAATGTGTTACACATAACCAATTACTTTTCTTAAAAGTAATCAGTATGTTATTTCATTTCACAGAATGACTTTAACATCCTAGGGTTTTTTGTTGCTACTTTTGCATTAGCGTGCTGTCTGTGCAGAAGGCTACAAAGAGCTGAAGTTGTCTTATTAGCATGTAACTATTTCTGTTCTTGCGAGTTCTTGCACGCTCTACTTAGGCTGTATTCTCACTAAACCAATATTTTTAGGAGTGAGGACAAATCCGCTGCTTTATGCTGCACATAAGAAAGGGTAGCATCTTCCTGATATTGGCCAGAGTTATTGTTTTAATGGCCTTTACTCTGTTTTCTACTACAATTGAAGTTCTATTTCATGTGATCATATACATGTGGTACAACACTGAATTACATTACCTATATGAACTATCAGTGTAGCACTTTTGATCAATACCAGATTCTTTTAAACAGTGAAATAAAGAAAGCTTTCATTTGAAAAGCTCTTACAGTTACAAAGTTGAATCTGGATCACACTGCTCATTTCTGTCTCTTTATATCATTATGTTCTGTTATTTATATACTTTGGAAGCATAAAAATGTGAGCGATCTGCCTCATAATTACAGTTTAAGTGCACTTAAATGCATGACAGAACGTATTTTTACAATAATATGTCCTCAGCTAGTAGCTTTAGTGTACCTGTTAACACCTCTTATTTATTTTCAAATATATTGTTGTAGGGTCTTTACTTTACAACATAAAGCACCTTGAGGCGAGTGTTGTTCTGATTTGGAGATATATAAGTGCATTTGAATTGAGCCGAAAAGCAAACAGCAAAGTATTTCAATCAAATTCCCTGATGTTGGTCAATTATAACCATTTCATTGTTTATGTATATGCATGGCACATGACAATTAAATCTAAGTAAAAGGGTGAATGGTTAGTTATTCCTACAAGTCTCTATGACAAAAAAAGCAATAATTACAGCTGTGCCTGTTATGCTATGACAATTTTAAATTGCTTATTTACAGATTTGCCCTAGTGTGCGCTCCCTTAATCTGCTTTTTGTTTAGTAAACCATTATACATTACATTGTTTTTTAACATCCTGTGAGACATATTCAAGGAGATTACACCAAGATCATACAATGTTTGTGGGCCTAAATTTTGATGAATATTTTTAAAAAACAGATCACTACTAGGAGTTAAAGTACATTTTTACCTTATTAAATGAACAGAGTAAGTAAAATCCACTTGTTAAAGCACTGATATCAGTCAGCATTGCATTTTGGTTCATGTACATACCATGTAACTCCTGATTCAGTTTCGCCTGTCTTCACACAGTGACAGCTTCAATAAGATTTTCTCTTAAATTTTCCTTTTATGGCAACATTAACAGACACCCTGTAAGTCACACATGATATTTTTATAGCAAGTCATTCTGAAAGAGAAACATTAAAATAATGTCCTTGGTACAGTAAATAAGTTGAAATGAAAGCTTGTTTTCCACCAGAACTGTGGTACACACTGAATAAGCCTGAAAATAACCCTCTTATGTGTTTTATGATCAAGCTCAATTTTTGTGGCTTTATGTGACTCGGCTGAATGTGGGAACAATTAATTCATTTCTGGCACGAGCCTCTTCTCAATTTGCCAAATAGGCTTATCGGCATACTGACTGTGGTAAAACAAATATTTTAAAAATCACAGTGATAGCAAAACACATTAAGTCACACTATACAGCCTGAAATAACAAACTATGGGGAGCACTTTTATAAGGTTATTCTATGCTTTTCCATTTCCACCATCTGACATATGGTCCACAGCACTGTTTGACACAAGAAACACATAATTGTTCTGCAAAAGTAGAGGGATTAATTAGTTCACTGCCAGTCCAAAGTATTCCTCTTTTTTCTCAAAATAGAAGTTCAGTCGTGCAGTGGCATATCTGCAAACAGCAGGAGACAGAAAACACATGATTAGATAACAGAAAGAAATCTTATACACTATACAAAAACTAAATGGGCCTTAAAGACTGCACAGCTGTACATTGATCTGTTGGCTGGAAAGTCACATTGCCCAAGGGTGGCATGTGTCAACCTTAGATCAAATGTGCTCAGGCAAGTATGTCAAATAACTGAGACTGTCTTGTCCGTTTCTATATATGACGAGTCAAGCATATATGACTCATGACAAATTTTGTCTTAAGATCACTCTTTACCGTAACTGTACGTTTTACTTAAGTAACTTATGAAGCGGTGTTTCACAAAAAATACATTTAAATCTAGTCTCACCACTTGTAATGGTTTACATGAGAAGAAAAAGTTTACCCATTTGTACAGTGCTTTAATATTACACACAGTACTTTCCAATTACAGACACACCCATGAAACATCAGGGACAATTTGGAATTCATATTGACAAACTGGGAGTGAAAAGACTCGTCGTACTATTGACAATACCTATCATGCCATCATGGCATCATGGAAACCTTGTGTATACCTGTGAGCCACTGGCTTTGACAGAAAAACAGCATCTAAAAGGTGTCCGAGTGGCTACAATTCCACAATTCAATTCAACACCACAGAGTTTTATTTGACCCTACTTGCCTGTAGTAAACATATAATATTTATAATATTATTAACATTCTTTGGTTGAAGCCTCTTTGACATATTGGCAACTTGCAAACTGTTTAATCACTTGATACATACTTGTAATGTCAAAATATTCATGTCTTTTCAGTCTCAGTCTTTATATGAGAATAATAGAAATTAGTACCTAAAATTATTATTCAAGATGCATTGTATATGTCCAGAGGTGGCAAAACTACAGACATTTTCCACGTAATTATATAAATGTGTAATATAATTATTATATAATTATTACATTTATATAATATATGATATATTAAATATAATATTCTAATGCAGATTATAATAAATACGATTAGATACTAAATATAATTATAGATTCTTATAAAAGAATTATCTGGTAAAAGCTGAATAACTGATTCAACTTCTTACTAAACTGAAAAAGTACAGTTCATGAAATGTGCTCCAAACATAAAAGTAAAAAGTACATGACAATACAAACAGTATTTACAAGCCTTTGCTAAATATTTTTTCAGCACTGGGTTCAAGTCTGGGCTCTGGCTAGGTAACTCAAGGGCATTTGCCGAGTGGTCCTGAGGTCACACACTTGTTATCATGCCAGTGTGCTTAGGGTCATTGTCTTGTTGGAAGATAAACTTTCACCCCTGCCACAGGTCTAGAGCACTGTGGACCAGGTCATCATCAAAGATGTGTCTGTACATTGCTATATATTTATCTTTCCCTTGACCCTGACAGTGTCCCTGTTGGCATTCAGGACAAAGAGTCCAATATTTGTTTCATGATCTGAGAATCTGTTAGGTACCTTTTAACAAACTGTATGCAGGCTGTCATGTTCCTTTTACTGAGGAGTGGCTTCTGCCTGGCCACTCTGCCATACAGGCCTGATTGGTGGGGCGGTGCTGAAATCATTGTCCTGAATTGGTTTGCACTCTGACATGCACTGTCAGCTTTGAGACCTTACATATACAGGTGTGTGCCTTTCCAAATCATGTCCAAACAACTGAATTTACCACAGGTAAACTCAAATCAAGCTGCAAACAGGATACGTACCTGTTTTGTGTGTCATGGCAAAAGTTGTAAATACATAAGCACATGTTATATTTTTGTTTTTACATTTAATTGAATGCAACAATATCAAGTAAACATTTTTCACTTTGTTAATATGGGATATCGTGTGTAGAATTTTGAGTTGAAAAATGAATTTAATCCATTTTGGAACAAGGCTGTAACAAAATGTGACAAATGTGGATCAGGTGAAGCGCTGTGACTGCTGTAATGTGCTGTAAATTCTTATTCTGATGAATATCTCAAACATCTGTTATGCAGAACAGAAAAGAGGAAGTTCTAATTGTGGTTACCTACATTGTAAATGGCAGGTTCTGCCTCTACATTTAAACAGAAAAATGAATATAATCAGGGGTTAAAGTGGGATTCAGCAGGAGTGGGGATCCTGGGATTAGTTGGGCTGAGTGAATCTAGTCAGCATCATCAGACTAAGCTGTCTTTGATATCTGCTACTCCTTATGTAACCTAACATTGACCATGAACATGGCAGCCAACTGCATTAGTCCATCTCTTGAGACCTCTCCACAGCACTGCAAACTAACCTGTTTGGCCTGCCTAGCATGTTCACTGAACCTTTGAATAACAGACAGTAATTCAAACATTTTACAATTTGTGTTGTAAAAAGTTTTACAGTGTGAAAAAACATCACTTGAAATCGTGTACAGCTCAGATATCTATTCACAAAATGAAAGTGGACATTATTTGTAGGCTTTAAATTTCCAGTTTATCAGGTTTCACTGACTTAGCTTTAATAGAAATCTGTCTTCTACTCTCTTGTCCTGTCTTTGTCAGTCTTGTCTTTCTCCATCTCTGACTTAACTTCTCACATTCTTTTCTCTCCCAGTGAAATACAGCAGCTGCACCTTTAGCTAGCAGACATGCTCTGTGACAAATTGCATGATATCAGCTCAGCTGAAATTAGCTGACACTTTATGCTGCCTTTATGCTCATTTCTCTTCTATAGTCTAGCTAGAAGCTGTAGTGATCACATCTACATTGAGGATGCTGTTCTGGACCACTGCAGCTCTCTTTTGTCCTGACTACTCCATCATTTGAAAATATATGAGTATAAAGTAGAGGTATTTCTCTTAAATTGTAGGGAGTAAAACCCAAAAGTAGGTAAAGTACACATACCTAGAAGTTCTACAGAAGTCCAAAAACAAAGTAGTTGTACTTTGTTGCTTCCCTCCTCTGTATGTATCTGTGGCCATAATGTATCTTTCACTGTTCGCTACAGGCTGCTCTTTCTGTCTGGTTTTATAGGTGGGTACTGTGTTTTTGTTTGTCAATCTTGCGTAACAATAGCATCAAGACTCTCAAATGAAGTAATGAGTCTGAAAGCTGTGCCAAAGCTTCAGCGCATCTCAGAAGTTAACGGCAAGAGAAGTGGTTTTGTGTTTGTTCAAACCATATTATTGAACGCCTCAATAAATCTGATGTCTGAGTACGCTGTTGCCCTTGGCCATTATGCTATACCCTTTGAAATAAAGTGAAGTTTCAAAAGCACAGAAAATGGAGGCACAGAGAGGAGTTTGTCCTTTAATCAGTGCTTTCACTGAACTCCTCAATGCCAAATCAGTTTTCAAGCGCTTGTGTTGTGAGACAAAACGATAATTTAGTCACATGCCTTTTAGTTATTCTTTCCCACCTGCATCTCTGGGTAAAGCTACACTCTAATTTTTGTGTCAAAGCCTGGCTTTTTTTGTCTGCTTTTGTTCATCATTTTCTCCTTTCTTTTAGTTTTTGCTTTGCTGAAGGCTGACCTTTAGATTTACCAGTACATGTTTGATAGAGATAGGTGGTACACTGTGTGTATAACCTTTGCCACTGCAAAAAAATGAAAAAAATAAAAAGAAAGAAAAAAGTTCATAATAAAATTTTGGGGAGTAGAAATCATTGGTGGAGGCCAGCAGACAATTTTCACTTCGCTCGCTGTGGTTTGGCGAGCCTCAACAGGCGTTTTCTCTGGACAGACTTAATTTCAAGCAAGTCATGTGCTACAGTTGATAACTGACACTTCTTTCATTTACTCAGAAAGCAGAATGAAGCCTCCCTTATCCTTATTGGTCCAGAAAACTAAAGTGTTTGCTCATCATTTTCATTTTCATATTTTCATAATGACCCACTAGAATCAGATTCTGCTGACTGCTACAATAGCATGTATACAGGAGGTGGGGAAGTAGAGCTGTTGTACAGCTATGAACAAGTTGCTTTCCACACAAATATGGATGCTGTATAAATTGTGAATTGACTCAGAACATGACTTTCATATATTATATGATGAAATACAGCTAATTTAGAAGTAGCAGTTAACATGCTCCCTGTGGGGTGGCACCACTAAACCCTGCTGCCCAGTGTTTGTTAATGACTAGATTATGTTTTGGATGCCAGCAAAACAATGCTGGAACATGCTCAAGTTGTAACGCAGGCATGTTCATCACTACTTTTAGCAAAGCTGTTGGAAACCCACGAGACATGTAGGTTCGATAACCTAATGTTTCCCCCATTCGTACTTGATGTTTCATATGACACAAAAAGTTTTCAGTGGGTAACAGCAGGTAACTGCACAGCACTCAGACCTCTTTACTACAGAGCCATGCTGTTGTAATTCTTGAATGTGGTTTGACATTGTCTTGCTGAGATAAGAAAGGTTTTCTTTTTTTTTGGGGGGGGGGATTCCCATTCATTTCCTAAAGCAGTCCTGAACTTGTTTTTTGTAAAAAGGATTAGGAAACAAATCCCATCAATGTCGGCCTTGTTTTTTTCTCTGCTATGTCCACTGTATGCACTGCTCTTCTTTGAATGCACTCATTCCACTGCATGTGCGTAAATGAAAATTGTGTGAATCTGAAAAATCCGGCGAGTTCAGACATATAGACTGACAGAATACTTAAACACTAATTGCTCACTTATTGAATCGCTTACCACTCCTATACAAAACATTCCTCAATAAAGAATTCCAGGCAGCAGTTTCTTGTTTTTTCCCCAACAAAATCCAGTAAAGAAAAAGCAACTTAATAAAAAATCTGTGTTATTCTTCAGTTTAGTACAGAGTTTGATAGATTCCTACCAAGTAATGTAAAAAGTCAAAATAGCTTCACTATCAGCTAATTTAACACACACACACCTCAACCCCACCCTGTAGTTTCTTCTATTAATGTAATTGCCTATTACACCCTCCCTCCTATAAGAACAGCAAGCTTCACAGACAATCCCATTTATCCCTATTTTTATTAAGGGTGACACCTAAGACTAGCATACTTAATGTTTATCTTCATCAGAAATGAATGGAGGCTTTTTTATATTTAGCAAGAGTAGGGGAAAATGATCTCCTGCCAATGCAGGTATTCCATTTCACAATGTGCTTTTGTGCACAATTCCCTCAATTTTGTAGTCAAGCTATTCCAAACAGTGGGCCTCCTCCTTGTTCATTTCCTTATAATAATGTCTTTGTCAAATAACAGCTCGCCTTGCCAGCACGTCCACAAATCTAGACTGCTGACTTGCAGACACTTTCAACACATGAAAAAAACCATATAAGAAAAGTAAATATGGATGGTAAAAGGAGGGCGGGTTTGCGTTCCCCTTGTGGCTCCCTATTGTCACATTTACATCTGGCTCTGGTTAGAGCACAAGGCCTGGGTGACGCCTGTCACTCGTTGGGAAGTTATTGGTGATTTGGCTCAGGGGGATAGCAGTGGGAGAAATTACACACACACACACAACACAGACAAGTATGCACACCCATGCAACAACTCAAGGTTTAAATAGTTTCTTATTTTTTTCTTCTTGAAGAGCAAAACTCATTTGCATGTATTGTACAAAAATTGCACAATTACTGATGTTGCCTGTTGTATGTATGTCTGCACTAAGCCAAAGGTTACCTATGTCTGAATGTAATAATGTTGTCACTTTAACAGATCGATGAAGCCAGCGATGTTATGTATCTCTTGCCTGAAAGGGAGGCTTAAGTGCATGAATGTGTCTTGCATGACAGGGATGGGCGTGGGGCAGAGGTTAGCTAGATAGTAGCCTCCCGCTTTTAAACATTAGACTTGGTTCTCCATTGTTGTTGTTGCTCTCAGAGCTCGTTTCAGTTTAACCCTCCAGTTAAAGAAAGGTAACCCAACCCTCACCATCCACTTTAGGACAACCTCAGCCGGTAGCTTAAAGGAGTAGACGTTCAGCAGGCACATGTGGCCCAGCCAGGGATGAGAGATGTATATGTAAGGCAGGAACGACGGCACTGGAACAATAGTGCCTCTGTGCCTCAGCACCCCTCTGGATCACATTTCCTCCAAGGTCCAGATTGAAATGAGGTGGGGGCCCTGTCGCTGATCTTGCAAGCGAGTAGAAAAAGCCACACAGAGGGGAGGGTGCCGTGTGTCAATAGTGATTAGGATCATGATCACAACTGTTGTGGGTGTGGGGCATGCAGAAAAAGGAGAAAGGCAGAAAAAAAGTGGGGGTTGAGGGAAACATTTTGCCTTCCTGAACTGTCTGAGTGCTGCTGCCGGTGAGGAATGTCTCCTGGACTTGTTTAAGATAACTAGTCCTCAATGGTGATCACTGTTAAAAATAAAAGACGTTAGTTTTGATCTCCTTTGAAAGTCTTTGTGAAAACCGAGGCTTTCATCTTATGTTGCGGTTTATCAGTGAAGAAAAGCAGAGAATTTCATGTGTAAATATTTTGTCTGTGACATGAAGAGCAGAAGAAGTGTGTTTGTCTCGCCTGTTTTTTATGCCAGATTTTAAATACACAAAGACTTGAAGCATTGGGGGGAGAATGAAATATTTCTATATTCTAGGCTTATGTTTCTAAACCATTTTTTTTTTTCGCAGTTTGTCTGCCAACAAATTCTTTGTCATTCTTTTCTAATGAAGATCCTGCTTGTCTAAACATTGCACTAATATACCGAGAGCCTAAATTCAATGTCCTATAAATATTTTTCTTTTTCAGAGTATTTCAAGTGATGGATGATGACATTAACAGCTGAAAAAAAACTGCAGTGAAGTAATAATTCTTATTTGCGGTTACATGGGTTCCTTTATTAAACATTTACTGAGAGCGTTTTAATGTGAAGGTGTCACTTAACATAATTAGAACATCAATTTAAATACTAATGAACTCAACATTTTTTTGATGGATGGGACATCTCACCCAGGACATTTTAGGAAACTTGAGCATTGTTTATGCAGAGTGACACTTTGAGTTGTGGGAGTTTTAAATGTCTTTGTCAGACGTTGGACAAACCTTTGGAAGTCAAAGTCAATCGAGGAGAAACGTGATTGCAGGATGGCCCAAAGACCCCAGAGGAAGCTGGATGCCTGGTGGAAGTAAAAAAAAAAAAAAAAAATTTAAGTTTCAAAAAGCGTAACTCTGGTTCATATTTGTGTCTGAGCTGATTTGGAGCTACTTTTCAGGTGTTTTACAAAACTGTAGAATTTAAATTGATTTTGCAGGGAGCTAGTATATAAAAAATAAAGATTGAATATTGAAAAAAAGAAGAACATTACAATATCATTGGAAAATGGAAAAATAACTGAAGGATTGTGCTGTTTAACAAAATACAGTTATATGTTGTACTGCCTACCTGTGGTATTAAAGCTCACACAGTCAGTACAATATTGGACTCTGTCATCAAAGGAATGACAACATGACAGTATTATGTGACCACAATGAGATTCTCAAACGCCCTTTTGAAACAACAAAGTTTCAAAAGCATAATTCTTTGCCTCTTACACAGAGGCCACAGTGAGGTCAAATGTTATGCTTTGCTCAGGAACACTTCAGCAGGGAAAATGTGTGCTCGCTGAGACAATGAACCGAAGGAATCTCTTTGAATGACAGGCTCATTAAGAACACACAGCCAGTCCCAGGAGAAGTGTAAAACTGTGCATTGTGTTTGCAGTGCAGAATCGCAGGTGCTGTATTTTTATGCTCTTGCAACATTCCCCTTTGCCATAGCGCACAACTGTGAAAACACACTTCAGTGACCTCCGCTTGTCATGTTGTAACTGCTCCCAGAACTGCTGCTGCTGCTCCCGCTGCATGCCAGTTGCGCGCTGCTTAGTCAGAATGACAAACCTCTGTATTGAATGGTTCCCTCCTTAATGGTTTTGCTCACTTAGTCTTGCAGACCTCCATACCTCCATAAATTTCTGTTGTTCTCCACCCTTATTGTAAATCTTCATGGTAAGGCCACTAATAGCAAGTCTTAATAAGATCCAGAAGGGCCTCTGTTCTGTGGCCCAGTGATATAATCACATTTTTATTTGATAATCAAATAAAGGGTGGAATGAAATACTTGAAGAGCAATGTGCGGTTTCCCTTGGCTTTTCTCCTTCTCCCTGGCAGATTTTCATCTCTAATCTCTGTCCTTAGTTGGAGATGGAGATTGAGCGTGTTTCCATTATGATTAATAACTGCTCTCCATTAAGAAAGCATTAATCTAACACTAAGCAGAGACTATCGGTGACAGGGAGCCATTGAGAAAAACGGAGATGATAAATGTGTGGGAAGAGTGACATCATCAAGCCACAGGCTACAGCTTCAGCATCATGGGGGATCCCTGCGGAGGAGAGGACGGATTGTAAGGACCCCACTGCGTCTTGGCACAGTTTGCCAAGGATTAAGACGGGAAGGAGGCAGCTCCACGGCGCAGAGCTCTGGCAACTGGCCAGGCCTCCTCGATGCCACACAGTGCAGGATGGCTTCCCTCAATTCCTACAGTGTCACTTTTTGTCTATATTATAAACTACGGAGCATGGTATTATATTAACATACTTTTATTTCACAAATGTACCAAGTGATACTAAGGAGATACAAACCGATAAACTTGTACTTAATTGATTTCATTAAAAGCAGATGTAATCAATTTATTTAATGGCAGGTATTTGTAAATATTTTTAAGCAGAAACATATCAGTATTCTGCCCCGTATGCTTCATTTTGACACACAGCTTGTCAAAGCGAGTTGAGCTGGAAACTTGGCTTGTTAAGCGTCAGTGATCAATTTCTCCTACTACCTTCAAGAGTCCGCCTCGGTTTGTTGCAGAAAATCTGATTTCAATCAACGTGATATTATCACTTCTATCACTCAGTTTCAGGCTATATTCTACCCCTTATACACACACACGCACACACACACGCATTTCCCTTTCGGTTTTTTTGGCTGAAGCACAAGTTATTTTAAAAAGTAATATGCCTTCTCATCAATTCTGTGCTATTTCAAGAGACATTTACACCACCCCAAAATTGGTTGGACAATTCTGCATATTGTGTTGAGCTATGAAAGCACTTTTAGACAGATAGTCCAGCACCACTTGAGACACCAAAGAATGAAAATTGTGGTCATAAGAAAAATAATTTTGGCTGCTGTGTTTCATTTTTCCCTGCGGTAGTTTCTAATCAACTCAGATGGAGTCCATCAAAGTTTGAACAGTGGTGGGTCAGCTGTGGATGGTTTGGTTTTCTTTGGGTTGGGGGGGCGAGTTGGAAAAGTAAATTGTTAAAATATGATGGTGAGATGTTGCCACCCCGCCATTCCACAGCTCTGCACACATATGGATGTTGTTGAAATGCATATGCTAATCTCATAATATTGAGATATTCGAGTCCCTCCAAGAGCAAAACCTAAGAAAAGGAAATAACTGTTGAGAGATTTGTCACTTTCCAAAGTCTTTCCAAAGAGCTGAGGCACTACATAATGATATATTTCAACAAAGTCAGTGGGAGCAGACACTTACAAGAGAGAATTTGCAGACTTGAATGTAGAGCTGCGTAACTTCTGCCTCCGTGACTGTGACCTCACGTCCAGTGCTGTGCTTGTAACTCTCCAGATAGGCCGTCAGCCAGTCCCTCTGCAGCTCCCAGCTCGGGTAGAGGTCGTAGTTAACATCATTCACACCTGAAATGCGACACATATACGTGCACATTAGTGGAACTAACGTCGGTGCTAAAATCCAACACAATGCCTAAAATAACTGTTTGTTTTGAAGACGTGCCAGTGAACTATATCTACTTTGAGTGGAGCAACAGCTCTTTGGTCAACACTTGTCAGACCCACTCAGGCAGTGAGAAACGTTTGCTCCAAATGGACAAGTTATAAGAAAGCAGCATGGAAACTGGGTGACAACATGCTGACAACAATATGTTGAAATTTAGTGGATAACATGTTATCCACTAAATTTCAGAGAAAGTATTGTGCTTTTTCCTGCACTGCATTTATTTGACAAGTCTACTTTAAATTAAAAAATAAAATTTTGTGAAATATAAAAATATAAAATGTAATAAAATGTTGTGAAGTGTAAATAAGCACCCTGGCAATTAGACACATCTGTTGACTTCTACATACATCAGCAATAGTATAACATCTGGGTTATATTGTACAGATAATAGCGAAGCGCTTTATTTAAGCTAGACTGGTTTTTCATGTTGCCCGTATAAAAGCTTCCCTACATCAACAATTGTGTTCAAATGTCTGCAAGACAGTTGTATCATTCAAGACCATGCCATCGGCTAATTTTCAAATTTTGTTTGAGGTATAATCAGGATAAAAAAAAGAACACAATAAAAAGTTGTAATATTTGTTTCTTTGAATAAAAGGTGCAGTATCTTTCATTCCAGCATGTGATTCGTGTGGAGTATGTCTGCCCCTTCCTGTCAGCCCCTTCTTGCATAAGACTATCAGACATAACTGCAGCTGCTGTCATTGGGAATTGTGGATAATTTGCAAGTTACAACTTGAAAGCTGAATAATCTAAAACGACTGCATTGATGATTGTTCGGACAGTCCTTGCTGTGCTTTGCTCTAACACAGCTGGTCCATCAAAGCCACTTTAATCACTGTGCAGAACACATACTGAATGCAGCAATTTTTCTGAGCAGTGTCACAAGAAGGAGATCGTTTCACGGCACATTATATCATAACATGATGTAGTCAGAGAAAACACAACGTTGAAAATATCACATCCTGTGTTTACAATATTTACTGCAGTCATATATTCCACATTAAGGAATCTTATATGTCCTGGCTGTGAAAAAGATTTGGAGGTAAATTGATGCTATTTTGAAAGACCCACCGGCAAATTCGTTGAAGTGATTGCCGATATCGAAGGCCTGGTAGTTATAATCGGCGTACTCGTAGTCAATGAATTTCACCATTCCTGATGGATGTAGGGGGAAAAAAGCAACAGCAGTTACTAAGACAACATGATAAACACATTTCAGCTATAGATGTTCAACTGATAAGCCTTCGTGTCTTTATGGAAAGTACAGGAACCTTGTGAGTGTCAAACAGGGAGTCTCTTTTGCTGAACATTACCCCGGGCGATATTTTTTTTAAATGTTTAAAAAATTTATAACAGAATAACTTCAAATAAGGTAAGATATTAAATAAGGGACAATGCATTTTCAGTAATGTGAATATTGCCACACATTCATCTATTTTAGCATTAGCTTCAGAAGCACTGCCACTCTTCAGCTAGAATTAAGGTAGTTTAGCATTAGGCCTTCTTTTGTTTGTTACTTCTTTCAGGTTGATGAATTTCTAAAAACCAAAGAATTTTCCTCACCCTCTTTTTCGTTGTAGATGATGTTCTTTGTCAGGAGGTCGTTGTGGCAGAGGACAGTTGGCGAGTCAATCTCAGAGAGGTGTCTCTTCAGTGACTCCATTTCCTGTGACAAAGTCTTAAAGCTGGGCACCTTTTGTAGATCTGCAGAACTGCAAGAGGTAAAACGTTGAAATTATTTATTTTTTGTGATGGAAAAGGGCTCTTTTTTCCCCGTGAATGAGTGATGTCTTTAACTCGCAGCTGCACCTGGCAGGTAGGTAAAGAAGCATAGTAAGTTGAACAGCCGAAGTCATAAATGCTGTGTGATGTTTTACACCAAAGACTGTAAAAAAGAACTTTGGCATTTAGTTTTAATCACTGAAGCTGAAAATACATTGATTTCCAGAAGTACAACCCTCCTAATTTATCTGAAGTCTAATTGGGTAAAAATGCTCACGATCTGACAATAACACACTTTTATTCAACTCACTTTAGCACATGTCCTTGTACACTCTGCCACTGGGATAGTCTAGCATGGGAGGAGTCTTTCTTCTTAAAAAAATGCAATCGAGTGAAAATCAGAGAAAAGATATGCTTAGCTATTATATGAGATGTTTTAAGTGCTTTGTCTGCCTTTATAAAGTGCTACTGTTATTCATTTGTTGTTAGAGCTAAGTCAATGGTTCTCTAGAGTTTTAGGTTTACCCATTTCTTGATAAGCAAACAAGCCCCAGTTTAACACTGGGAGGAGACGCAAAATTAACTTGGGGTTGCATCAAGAAGGGCATCCGGTTTATAAAAATAAATCTGCCTTATCAAACATGAAGAAAGCATGCATCGAGCTAGGTTAAGTAGTGATTCTAAATTGACCATAGGTGTGAATATGAGTGCGAATGGTTGCCTGTTTCTATGTGTTAGCACTGCAACAGACTAGCGTCCAGGGTGCAACCTTGCATCTCACCCCACGATGGCTCTTGCAGGCCTGACTTAAATAGCGGAAGAAAATGGATAGATGGAAGTTGTCTATGGGATTGTTTTTTCCCAATGAAAATCTGAACTAAACTTGTATAAGAGTCTTCCGTACACTTGGTAAGAGGAGCAAGAGAGTTTGAGACAAGAAAGTAGAACTTGTTTGTAAACTGACACGGTTCAGCAAGCCTCGCTGAGAGGTCACATGCCTTGTTTTCACTCTCTTGATTATTCAATCTATCAAAGACGGCACTAATGTCCTTGGACGTCAGTGCAAAATGCACCTGGAAGAAATGCTGTGCAAGCATCCGTCTCCTAATTAATTTTTGTGTTTCCTTTCCAGTCCCCACGACTGCCACGGCAAGCGGGTACTTTAAACAGTGTAATTTAAACACTACCTATTTATTCGAAAAGGGAACAAACAGATGCTCCGGTATTATACACACTTGGAGACATAATTTAGTGAGGCCTGCAAGGAACGCACAATAAAAGCAGAGGAGGATGAGCCTTGTTTATAGTGTTTATAGCCGTGGCACAGAGGCTCTGCTGTCTGCATGTCCTCCACTACACAACAAGTCACTTTGTATGTTATCTTCTCTGCTCTGTTCAGTCAGTCTTGCTTCCCTCTGAGATAAATACATGGATTGAATAAAAAGAGGTAAGCAGGAAGTTGGTATTTTAAAATACCAACTTCCTGCTTACAAGATCTTTGATAAAATAACTAAGATTTATTTTACTTTATTTTCAAGCATCAGTGCACAAATGATTTACATTTTAACACCAAACTGCCTTTTTAAAAAAAAATACAGGCCCAGAATAGAGCGCTCGATTCACCGCTACTTGCCGGTGACAGCTTTATTTAAAATCGACCCCCTCTGACATGCATAATTTATCTATCTCCTCTCTAATATGAAATAAAACATGCAGTTGAATGGTGAATCACCCTGATTCCTTTTCAACCAACCCATTCCTTTAACCTAACAACTCGACGTTCACATAGGAACCCACGATTACTTGGAATCAAAAGCTAAATGAAAGACTTACATTGACTTTAAATGGAAACCTGTCGTCTTGCCATCAGATCTTTTCCTCTCTCTTTTCTGTCCTTTTCATGAAAAACAGTGCGTCAAGTACATTCGCCTCCTGCTCCCTGTCAAGTCTCTGTAAGGTAATTAGTGGAATTTCCTCCTCTGGCGCTTCATTATCAATGTGCCTTATTTACATATGATTTCAAACACCAGCCGAGCACTGCAGATTTTTTTTTCTTTTTCGTCTTTTTTCTCCACCACTCGTTCTCTTTTTTGCAGTTTTATGCAATTTGTAAGAGTGCAAACGGGAGACATAGCAGGGGGGCTTTGGAAGAAAAAGAGGTTGCACTCTTGCTTTCCATTGCCTTTCTTTCTTTTCTCTCCCAGCTCTGACTTCTACTGTGCTCCCTCTCTCTGAACCTTGCAGCTGCTGCAGCCTCTTTTGCGCTCCCCCTTCCCTCGTCTCTTTCGCTTCTCCTTCTGTCGATCTGTCTCTCTCCCCCTCTCTCTCCCTCTGCACAGCGGGTGGCTTGAGAGCTGAAGACCTCCTCTGCAGGTGCAGCCTCTTCCTGCTCTCTCTCTTTCTCTGCCTTTCTTTTGCCATTTCCTCTGAATATCACATTCATATCAGCACTCATACAGTCTCAAGTACAAAAGTTTCTCTGATGCTTGTTTAAAACCTGTTTTTTTGGTCTTTTCTTCTTCTGTCTCTGTGCCATGTTTTGCACGCAGTTTTCACACTCAAGAGACCAGTTAACGTGCAAACACACACACACACACACACACACACACACACACACACACACACAGAGAGAGAGAGAGAGAGAGAGAGAGAGAGAGAGAGAGAGAGAGATAAGACATCAGTGAAAGAGCTGCTGCCTAAAAGATAAAACAGTTGAAAATGAAGCTGGTTTCTATCAAAGAGGACAGCACAATTAAACATCGGGGTGCCCTCCTGTCTCAAAGTCATCAGGTATTTTGTTTTTTAAACATTGTATTTTCAGTATAGTAGATAATTGACAGCCTCTCTCTCTCTCTCTCTCCATCTCTCTCTCTCTCTCTCTCACACACACACACACACACACAGAGAGAGAGAGAGAGAGAGAGAGAGAGAGAGAGAGAGAGAGCGAGAGAGAGAGAGAGAGAGAGAGAGAGAGAAGACATTAGGTAAGATTAAAATAACCCAATTTCTAATTTCTAGTGTTGACACCTCAGAGTCATTTGTAGTGTTTCTTCCATTATTTTCTCATAGCTTTCCCACGTTGTTATGATACATTTCCTAAACACTGATCATTTCCAGGTTATTTTAAATTGCTCTGTATCTACTTGAGCGCGAGCTGCACAGGGCTGTCAAGTCTCAAAAATGTTTCACAATATAGCACCATCTATTGGGCCTTGAAATGTGGTGCAGTCTCCTATTGTATATTGCAGAGTGATCCACATTCAGACATGCATTCACTGCTTTTAGTGGGTAAAATGGAAGCGCTCACAATGTCCTCAGTGTTCTCTTTAAAACTGAAGTTTAGCAGGATATGCATGCAACTTTAGCAAAAGTGAACTTGTTTTGCTGTGTGGAGCTGCGGGACTTAAATAGTAGGTTATTACTCCTCTGTGGCCTTAATTTTCAGTAGCACCCATCCATGCATAATTTGGTGTCTTGTGTTAACACATTTTTGTTATCTGTGCAGTGTGTTATAAAATAAATAAATACATTTCAGCTTGTCTGAGGTAGTTTATCACAATTTAGATTGTCATATTAGCTAGCTAGCTAGCTAGCAAAAAAAAACCCAGACCCCCAAATTAAGTTTTTTAATTTCGGAGATTTTCTCTTATATTTCTACGAGACCTTTGTTTTTGTGAATCCTAGATGTTAAAAGTACCTCTTATCATAAAAGGCCCTCTGCTTCCAAGCCTCTACTTTATGGATGACTCATTCAGTTCCTACCTGGCTTGCACGCTAAAAGAAAAGTGACTAGAAACCTTGGGGCCTTCCAGCTTCTGTTTGCATGGACTTCCGACCCCTTTGCTGCAAACACAAATAAGGTTCAGCGTTTGACCGATAAGGGAGAGCCAAGAGCCTGTTTCTCTGTAGTGTCTTTCCATGTAACCCCGCTTACCTCTCACCCCTTCACCCATGAGAGCTCTCAGTGTCAATGAGGCCACTCCCCCGCCTCATCTCTCTGACCAATGACAGCTCACAGTGATGGCTTCCATACATGTAAGGAGGGGTAAATGCCTGTTGCCCGTTAAGCCAGGCAAGATTTGGATGGACAAGAGCATTTTAGGCTGGTTTGAGCAATGTGAGAAAATGATAAGACATCAGCGAAAGAGCTGCTGCCTAAAAGATAAAACAGTTGAAAATGAAGCTGGTTTCTATCAAAGAGGACAGCACAATTAAACATCGGGGTGCCCTCCTGTCTCAAAGTCATCAGGTATTTTGTTTTTTAAACATTGTATTTTCAGTATAGTAGATAATTGACAGCCTCTCTCTCTCTCTCTCTCCATCTCTCTCTCTCTCTCTCTCTCTCTCTCACACACACACACACACACACACACACACACACACACACACACACATTAGTCTGAAACCTTCCTGACAGGATGACTGACTAATCACTAAGCCCCACCCCCATAGTTACTGTTGTTACAGCTGTCAAGCTCTCAGCCCTTGTACTTTATACAGTTTATTATTATGATTACAGCAGTAGATTAATCACCGTAAGATATTGTTGTAATAGTGGATGTCACATAAGCAACTAATTAAAGTCATCTCTGATTTACACCTCTCTTGATTTTTTACAGGAAATATAGAATTGCATATTAACGGTCCATTTAGTGCTGGACACATCATGCCATGCTGCATTTCTTAGCCTAACTAATAACTGTTAATGACATTTTGGTGACCTCGAGTAGTTGTGTGCATCTGTTCCTGTTCAGAGGTGCTGCTGGCACTGAAAATGACTGCTGCTGTTACAGTACGTGTTTTACGTGTTTACCTTTGATGTGTTGTGCAGCTGCTGCATGATAGGTAATATTAATGTGTAGCTCCCCATGTCAGTGAGTGAGAGAGTGTCTCATAATAATGTGCCGGTTAATCGATTATTACTAGGATATATTAATAATGTCCATACGGGAATGATACCTGCTGTCACCTGATGCCAAAGGACTGCTTGAGCTTATCTGTGAGATCTGATCTAGCAACACACCAATACTTTGAATGACCCCACCAGGTGATCAACAGCCAAGCAGTTCTCCAAGCATATTTCTTTGGCAAAACAAAAAGTGTAGTTAATGTTTTTTCTAGCAAAGCTACCGCCCATATGTTATTGCATAGTGTAAATCTTCCTGTCTTTGTCCAGTGCAGCTGCTTAATGGGTCAATCACAAGTGGATGTATTGTAAATATTATGCATTATATATTGTATTGTGCTCTGTGGCTATCATGACTTGTACCTGCCTATGTACCACTGCCCAGCTGGACTGCTGCTGACACTGCTCTGCACTAGTTTGAGGAAATGAGACATTTTTGTCCACAGCACAGGTTTGACTGGCCGACCGGATTTTGGCTGGATCGAATGGATTTTCCCCATCTCTGCGGCGATCAATCTGCAGAGAGAAAACATTTTCTCAGATGAGCCTGGCTGACGCTGTTATTGCACAAACAATCATTATCAGAGCAGAAACACAACTCCCTCTACATTTAGTGCTCTTATCTTGTTCTTCTTTTCAACAAATGGACCTTGTTGTGGTTATGACCTTTTGACCATTTGAGCGCTCATTCTCAAGGCATCTTAATGGTGACATAAAGTTTTCTGGGTATCCCCCACACAGGGTATCAGGCAGAGCAAGTTGATTGATGTCTATTGTGGACCTGGATGTGAAACCTTGGCTGGATATGTTGAGTTCTACTGTCCCGAGTTGTGAATAATGATGACAGGTTGTTATCATGGGAATGATGAATGTAATGGGGGCATGAACAAACATCATTGCTCAACATGAAACATGACTCAAATTACTAATAAGAAACTCCCACATTGGCACAAATTAAATGAACTGTTTG
Source organism: Diplotaxodon limnothrissa (assembly GCF_057381915.1). Lineage (NCBI taxonomy): Eukaryota > Metazoa > Chordata > Actinopteri > Cichliformes > Cichlidae > Diplotaxodon > Diplotaxodon limnothrissa. Next base: position 23,391,654 of record NC_140602.1, read on the forward strand.
GTTTGCATGTACACACCTGAACTCTGAAAATGATGATGATGTACAATGATGACTTCAAATGAATTTCAATTAAAAATAAAAAAGAAATTGAGTTACAAGTTTTCTGAAATTTATGATATGATGTGCAAATGATGTCCTATCAATAAATATTCACTTTTTCAGAAAGAAAGTTGCATAAAATAATGTAAAAAAAAATGTGCATACTACATTTAATTCAGGAGATTTTGGATATCTCTATTTATCACTCTACAAGTCCTGCCCAGAAATGTGTTTTTGTTTTCTTTTTGTTTTTTGTTCTAAATGTTGTCTTGATGCATGTTTAATCATCCAGGTAAGTAAATCAAAAAAAAGTTGATTCTGTTCATCTGGACGTAGCATTCACTGATGATAGACTCCACTTGTGCTAAATGTTATACAAATCAGGCTCCAGATTATTAACAGTGAAGTTTTGTGGATGTAAGTGCTGCTGAAGTTCAGACTGCGGTTTTTTAAATTTTATTTTTTGGCGTGTTTATTGAACCTTCTAACAATATAATAATTAAAAAATATATATTATTTGCAGATTTTAGTTTGGATTTCTGTCATATATGCCACATCTGCCATTTTTTTTAATATTTATTGTCTCAAAATCTAGTATGCAAAGTATCATATTTGATACACTTAGCTTTAAAGGGATAACAAATATCAATATTGATTATTTACAGTGGATAATTTTGAAAACCTTTTTGTGCAATTTTGAGAAAAAGGTTTGAAAAGAACATGTTGAGGCAAAAAAAGCCAAAAATCTTCTATTCATATAAACTAATAAATAAACAAATAAATCTCCTGCCCATAGCATCTCACCTTATGCTTTGATATTAAATAATTACAAACTTACACAGTAGTTATACTCAGGATATGAACTTTGCATACCAGACAATAATCAGAATTGTCATTATTTTCTTTCATGTTTCTTAAATTAGGGCAAGTTTATTGTCAACTTGAATATACAGATTGTAAAGCTGTGAAATAATTTTGCTAATTTTTGCTATTTTAATGTATTCACATACATTAAAATAGCAAAGAAATTCTCACAATTATATAAATTTAATTAGATGATGTTTATCTATCTATCTATGTGTGTGCGTGTGTGTGTGTGTGTGTGTGTGTGTGTGTGTGTGTGTGCGCGCGCGTGTGTGTGTGTGTGTGTGTGTGTGTGTGTGTGTGTATGTGTGAAATGTGAACGCTGTTATTGCAGAGACCTGTAGATAGACGGCTGCCGAAGCAGTTTATCATCCAGCACAGTTCCTCTTACAAACTCGTAGCAGATGCCATTCTGGAAGCTGCAGTAAATTTCAGGACCACATCTGTGTGCGTGGAGGATCTGAAACATCTCCACCTCATGGTCCCTGTTCACGTAGAGCTCTGTCATTTTGCCATATAGTCGCACCAAGACACAACCAGGCTCCAGGAGAGAGCCCACGTAGCAGCCAATAAGCTGGTTGGTGATGCCTTCTGTGAATGTCTGGAATGAAAGGAAATCCAAAGGGCCATGAGCATGAAAAATGCAGTTTTGGACAGATAGTATACAGCAAATGAAACATTTTGCTATACCATATTTTAGCATTCTGTATTGTCAAAAGAGCCCATAAAACCCAGGATGCTGGTTATCATAATTCTACCCACACAAAAAATCCTACTGTAAAAAAAAGATAATAACATTTCACTACCATCTGTCAATAAAGCAGGCAGTCATATAATTATTCTGTAACTATAACTTTAATTGGTTACTTTCCTTAAAACATTTATAACAATCTTGGAAAATCATGCTATTCTACATTAATTACAGCAGGCAGGTAAATAGCAGGCAACTCGCAGACCCCAGTTTGGTTTCAGGATTCTGGATTACATTTTCAGTACCATATCGATTTACAGGCCACTAATTTACCACTGTTATAGCTCATTTAAAAATGTCACTAACCTTCCATTAAATGCACATTATTGGAGAAAAAGGAAAAATAAAACCACAGAAACAGAGCAAATTCACATCAGTACACTCAAAAAGAAACTAGAGAAAATACCTGTGTAATACAAAATTTAGAATGCATGTGGACATCCCCTGCGACGTTAGCGTGTTGCCACATGAATACTTGCATTTTCAAATAGGTTACTTAAGTAACAGCTTTTTGTTAAAATAATTTTATCATAGAATACAAGTTTAGACAACCAACAGGTAGCAGCTAGATGAGACATATAAGTCAAAGAATAATTTTGCAGAAGTCTTTTATGGGTCATTTTTCAGATGCTTATTTGAAATATAATTCATGCTGGGTTCTGAATTAATCTGTATCATGAGCATCTACTGTAAAAGGACGCTGTGTCAAAGTTTTCAGTTTCTGTTTAGTTTTTTGTTTCAGCTTGCTCTTATCTTTGAGTAGAAGAGTATCTTAGAAAATATCATAAAGATTCATAAAATCTTGCTGATCAACTACAGGTTTATTGGTTGGTCTTTGCTATTTTGTCTATACAGTGAACATGGCACATGTACTGTATGTTGTTTGAAGCACGTGTAATTTAACAGAAATTTGAGAAATGTATATATTTACTGTATTACAGATATTGTCATGGTCCTGGTTTTTTTTTTTAATTCGTGTGAGTTTTTTTAAATGTTTGAGTTGTTTTCCCAAGAGTTTTGATTGTTATCTGATAGGTTGAGTTTTGAATTATTATTATTATTATTATTATTATTATTATTATTATATACTGAGTCTTAATGAGACTTTGATTTCTATTCTACATGATACCAGAAATGGCCAGCACTGTGGTATGGTGGTTATCCCTATTGCCTCACAGCAATAAGGTCCTGAGTTCATCTGGCCAGATGGTGGATTTGAACTCAGTACCTTGAGATCTGGAGTTTGGAAATCCTCCCCAGTTTGTCTGGGTTCATTCAAGCTTCCTCCCACAGTCCAAAGACTTGAAGTTAGTGGGGTTAGGTGAAATGGTGATTCTAAAGTGTGTTTGGATTTTCCCAGTACAAAGTTTCTGTGTTGTGTTCTGATTTGTGATTTTGCTGTACTTTACTTTCTGTCTTTACTTTGAAGGTTTGATTTCTTTTGTGTCCTAGGTTAGTTTTGCTTCCTGTTTCCCCCCTGATTTTATTGACAAGCTTCACTTGTGTGTGATTGATCGCACCTGTGTCTTGTTACCAATCCTGTTCCCCATTTCCTAATCCTAATGTGTATAACTAATCATTTCTTCCCCTCAGTCTTTGTTGTAGCATCAGCTATGGTTTTAATTTAGATATGAGCCTTGTGTCTGTTCTTCATATGCTGCCTGTCTGTTTTTATGTTTTTGCATTATTGTGTGTTGTGTATTTTCCAGTTTCTGTTTATAGCATATATTAAAGTTCAAGATTTGGTTGATCGCCTTTATACATCCTGAAAAATACACCCATATTAATGTGGAATACTGGTTACCATTTTATCCAATGTAAAAAAACAAACAAACATTTGATATGGAAAGATTTGGCACTCCTTTTAATGTACTTTATGGGAAAAACAAATATGAAATCAGTTTGAAATTAAACTGGTATGCATACATCTTTGTTGTGTAGAGTCAATGCAACAACAGGTAGATGAATACATAGTTACAGACACAGCTGTAGAAAGTATGGTGACATTGAAAATCCCACTTCTGGAATAGATTCTATTCCTCAGTATGTGTACACAACAACACCGCAGAGACCACTGTCTGCAACGACTTTTTCTGACATTTGTTGTCATTCTGTGGTTTCTCAGTCTCTCAATTTCTGCTAAAGTCCCCAAGGCACTTTCTGAGCATCAGATGGGACCTGCACACACATTTTTTCATCTAAATGGAAAATGAACAAACATGCCCACCTTGACATCTGACCCAGTATTTATATGGATGCAGGGCTGGTTTCATTAAATTCTTTCTGCCTCTGTATCTTACAGTTTCTTTTTGTGCTGAATTTTCACAATTTATTAATTGTCATTTGAAATCCCCCAAAATGTATTAAAAACACACAAGATAAATATGCATGCTTTGATCTGCACTTCTTTTTGACATGAAATTTGCGTTTGCTTTAACATGTTTGTTTGTTGGAACATTTGTAGAATTTTAAAGGGATGCCTTTAAAATTCTACAAATGTTCTCTTGTTCCATCTTTGAAACAGATTTTAATCACACTGTCTACAAAAAATCTTATGTAAATCATTCAATGTGTATTTATCAGCCTTTATCTTGTTCTGTTAGTTTGTTATAAAATAGAAATGATGAAATCACAGAATCACGGAATCATCAATGAAACCCAAAACAATGACAGTCATTTGAAAGGAATGCTATGTAAACTGGGTTAAAGCTCAATGTAACAGCAGAAGTTGTCTATCCATTCCTTGCTGAACACAATACACCATTAAAGGAGCCGCTGCAGTGCGAGAGCTGAAGAGAAACATCTACTCTTGTGTACATTACTGGACCTGGTGAGGATTGAGAGGTCATCCATCCAATGTTGGGTCACCTAACAAACATAAACCCTATTTCTCTGAAATATTGGACCTTGTGTTTGCACATGGGACCAGAATGGGATTATCCTGTTGTGAATAGACCCTCTGACAGCCCTACAAAAAGAAATTTCCTAACAGTCTACTTTTGTTGTCTAGTTACCTTGGGTTTTTTTTTTTCCATTTTGATGTGTGAAATGTGTCTTTCTACAGTTTACAGTACAGTGGAATATGGAGCCCAACCAAAACACGACAAAACTTTATCACTATGTGTGAATTTAATTTTGATACTGCATTTATACAGCAGTCTTTATTTTTTTTCATTCATCCATCCATTTTCTTAACCTGTTCAGTTTTGGGCCATGGGGTTTCAGAAGTCGATCTCAGCTGTTGTAGGGTGAAGGACAGGGTACATGCCATTTCATCAAACAGTTAAGACAAAGAGACAGACACTGATATTAACACCGGTGGCCAATTTAGAATCTCCAATTAACCCAACATGTATGTCTTTGGGCTGTGTATTTTCTAATCCTGTCCGATCAGGTCACTCCCAAATGGGATGAAAATCTTTGGATCTTCAATTCTACCACCTCCACCTCTGCCTCCTGTCTTTCTGTCATACATCAGAGAAGGCCTCACTACTGTCTTGTAAATCTACCTTTTCACTCTTGCTGCTATCCTTCTCTCACAAAAAAACCCTGACACTTGTCTCCACCCACCCCCTCTTGCCTTTACTCTCTTCTCTACCTCACTGTCTGTTGCTTTGGGGGGGATTGACCCCAAATATTTAAACTCATCTACCTTCAATATCCGTGCTCCTTGCAGCTTCACCTTCCCACTTGACTCCATCTTATTCACACACATGTATTCTGTCTTGCGTCTACTCACTTTCATACCAGCACTGCTCCAGGTTCTCTTCCACTTGCTCCCTATTCTTATAAGATGTGTCAAGTTTTGCCATATACAGGCAGGCAATAAATTTAGATATAAATCATAGTTTATGCTTTCACTTTAACACGTGAATACAGGTTAAACAGTCATGTGAAATTCAAAAGCTTTCCCAGGGCTATTAAACTACTATAAAAGCAGATATGTTTTCATTTTGCTGGTCTGGTGTATTTAGAAGTACAGTGGAACCCCGACTTACGAATACCCCATTTCACGAAAAATTCAAGTTACGAAGGCACTGAACGGCAATATTTTTGCCCGTGTTACGGCAAAATGCCAGAGTAATGGAATCCGCTGGCTCTGATTGGCTGAGCCTACAATGCCCACAATGCCTTCCGAATCATGTAACAACCCCTTGGCTTCCGTACTTGGGCTTCGCTGTTCCGCTTGAACGACGTATTGTTGTTCTAGTTAGCAATTAGCCTATAGCATCGCCTCAGTCAAAACGTGCGATGGGTGTTTCGACTTACGAAAATTTTCGACTTACGAAAGACCCTCGGGAACGAATTAATTTCGTAAGTCGGGGTTCCACTGTATGTTAATGCAATGCCACAATCTTCCCAAGAGTGGATTTCCCAGTCAATTCATCCCAAGGTCAGACCATGCAACGCCCTGAAACTTTACAAAAAACAAAAGCTACATCTCAGATGCTGCAAGCCACAGTCAGCATGTTACATTTGAAAGTTCATGAGAGTAAGATTAGAAATACAAATGAAAATGTGTGAATTTCATGCTTTCTTACAAATAATAGTCAGTCTTTGGTAATCCATACATTTAGAGATACAAGCATTCACTTGCCTTCATTTGAATGTCTTGTGCCTTCCAGTTGGGACGAAGTCTGCTCAAAAGAGCCAGGATTCCTCTAGAAGGTTGGTGTTCATCAATATAGATGTCCACATGGAGAAGCTGTTTTCCAGCACCAACAAGTCCACTGTCCATTTTCACGAATGCAAACTGTTTATACTTTGAAAACCGATAAAGATTAAAGTAGTAAATATGAGTTTGTGTCTAGACTTGGGCCAGTTTTAGACAGTGTTAGAGAGTGTTAGCAGAGTCAAAGTTAAATCTAAACCATCAAAAAGAAAAAGAAAAAAAGGATGAAAAAGCAAAAGAAAGTAAAAAGAAAAAGAAATTGATGTCCACGCAAATTTCTTGATGATTATGATGTAAAACTATTGAGTCAAGAGCAGTCACTGGTATTTGCCAGTCACTGAAGCTGTCTACTTACGTGTCCAGTTATTCAGCACTTTATCAGGGTCCAATGTTCCCGTGGGCATCTTCATCCCTTCTGCTGTAGTTTACATATTAACCACAGGTAGCTCCTGCTCTGCAGTATGCATTTGTTAAACACACGTCAATAAACCAAAGGCACGTTTTTAAATATCAAATTCAGATTGATCAAATAATGCTTGAATAAGATTTACTGTAAGAAAACTTTTAAAACATTTTTTATTTGTGACGTTTCTGTCCAAATTAAGCCCAGCATATGCCAAATTTAGCTCTGCTTGCAGCCAGTTTAAGCACAACTTTTGATAACCAACCTGTTTTAACATTAAAATTGAACACACAGTAAACATGGTTGCAAAATGTCCCCTGGCCTTATGCACAATTATTTTATTGAGCTCCATACAAGCTAAGAAATAGCCAAATGCCCAAGAATAGGCAAATAATATTGCATTTGATTGTCTAAATACTTTGCAGATGTAGTACTTTTAGTTCATGTGCACCAGCAAAGACTTTAAAAGGGTTGGCTCTATTGTCTGACTGAGGTAATCATGTAATCTAGACAAGCTATGTTAAATTTCATACAATTAGTCCATTCAAACGTGACCTCTCATGCTAGCTCAATGCCATGGAACATTTCAGTATGATCACTCTGTAAACACAAAATGAATTTAATAAACATTGGAGCAGCGTGTTTTCAGTCTGTTAAATTATTTAGATGTTGGGCCAATGTTTACCATTTAGCATCATTACAGTAATCGCCTAGAAGTCACAAATGTGGCGATCATCTTGAACCGAATACTTTGGAGCTTTTAGACACAAATGAAATTCGCTTGCCATCAAAGCGCATCTCATCATCAAAGATGTTATGTATTGAAAGAGAGATGAGTGACTTGATTAAAAATGTAAGGCTCAGGCTGTAGAACGGAGTAGTAGAGCCGGTGTTTCTTTTACTGGCTGTACCTCTCAAACGCAGTACAAATATGCTTTTTTTTTTACGTCACAAAAAAGGTGACGTGAGTAATAACCCATACAGATACAATTATGACATTTTGTAGAAAAGTTTCTTTGACTATGTGTCTAGCTTCATTATCTTGCTGTTCCTCGCCATTAAGCTTTGAAAACTAATTATTTATGAAAGATTCAAAAAAAGAATCGGGGAGTTGAAATCTTTTGACATCTTGGCATCATAAACAGTTTCACTTAAGTGATTAAAGCAATAGAACCACAGACTACTTTTTAAAATCTGGAAATAAGCAGAAGGTGAACAGTAAAACCGACTGTCACTAAAACTGTGAAAAAAAAACATAACCAATAATTTGTCAGCCTTTTGACTTTTATTTACATTAGATTCATTTTGTGAAAACAAACAAAAAAGGTACACAAAAAACTCCCTGTTAGCAGCATTTAGAATTAACAACAATACAAAAACAAGGATTACAAAGAGCTGATCATGCAAATGAAAGGGACAGCTTTTCTTGCTGATCAGATTATTCATAACTGCTAATTTCAGAATATTATGTAGTTATATATGAAAAATAATGAGTGCTTTAAGTTAAATGATAAGAATGATATGCTAAATTGCTAATGCTAAGAAGGTGTATGCTTGCTATATTTCCCATCTTGGCTAGGCTAACATGGCTACATTTGCTAATTAACTTTACATACAAAGTACAGCTGAGGAAAGCATGAATGCTGCGAATATTAGCTCAATCCATGCCGTTATTGTGGGGGCATCTTCTCAGACACAATCACTATTATCTTCATTTTGGATTTTAAAAAATGGAATATAACTGAATAACAATGGTATGCTGGCCTCAGCTTCTTTTCAAGTTCCTATCTTAGATGTTTCATCTTCCTTAAGAACTTTGTTGACTGGTATTTATGTGTCTCTAGTATATCCCAACTGAAAGGATCTGTACAATGAGAGGGATTTGTTCTTGAAACTTCTCCATGTTATTGTTTTTTTATTTATTTTTTACAATGTTTCGATCAGTAGCATTTTTAAAGGTTTTGCATGATCTTCACAAATTTGAATAAAAAAAACTGATAAACTGAAGTGTATGGTATGTTAACTGAATCTCAGAAATGCCTGAAGATGACAAATGTGATGAATACCAAACATCTTATTAACGTTAAGACCTGTAATTACAGGAGAAGGAAGTGATTGTTATGTTGCATCAAAGTAATATAAAGAATTAGCAGAAAAAATGCATAACCGAGAAAACTTGGTACACATTTGTAAAAATTTTACACAAACCTGGACCCATGCTTTATGTGTGTCCTACACATGGTAATCACTGGCATGCTTTTACAGTGTGGAGAATATGTTTTGATTTTTATATATACCAAAACATTTATTAACATTGATCAAAATGACTTATTGTGATAGGGGGAAAAAAAATCTTATTTAAGTGTTCAAGAGAAGTTGATTTTAAGATGAACTTAATAGGGAAAATCATAATAGTGTAAAGAGTAAACACTTTTAACATACTGGATTGCAAATAGGCAACAAATGCTTTATAAATGTATAAATTGTGTTTTTGTTGAATGTGGTAAAATATTATAAAGTTAAAAAAGCATGCAAATATCTTGTATATGTAATATTTTTGTACTATAGCCGGAACACAAGTTTTGGTTGTCCCTCTGCAGTAACGCAGTTAGCATTAATAATATCTTGCAAAGTACAGGGATTTTTTTTCTTGTTGAAATAATGTTTACTCTGTTTTTTCTGTTTTCCTTTGTTACAATTTTCCCAAACATACCACAACATGTGCATGAGATTGCACTGTATTTAGTAATACTACACACTGTCTACTGAAAATAAAATGTAGATGAATAAAACAAATGAAACATGTAAATATCATTTGATTTGATTTTATTGATTAGCATTCAAATATCTCAATGAAGACAGAACCAAGATCTACCACAAAGCAAGAAAGCATGAGACAAGGCTAATCATTATATTACTATATCTGCATTTCAGATGTCTCCAATATTAGAAAAAAAGGTGTGTTTGTTTGTTTCTTCCACCAAGAGCACATATCAGTACATGTGTGCATCAGAGCACTTCGCCAGCCATCTTAATATTTTCAAATGAATTGTCAAGCGCAGCACAAGACTTCACGCAACACTAAATGTATCGTCTCCTTTCTTCCCTGGGCTTCTTCAGGTCAGAGAAAATTCTCTTTTATTACAACGCAAACAGTTGTTGGTTTCCTTTATCAAACAGCTCTTTGGAGAGAAAGAGAGAGAGAGCGTTGTGCAGATATTTAACCTTTTTATATAGTCTTACAATTGGGGCTCTCAAGGCCTTTCATTTGTGAATATCCTGTGGAAAAATCAGGGAGCTTGGACTCATTTCACTACCGGTACAGTATATTTATATTTCAGCTCCAATCAAAGCTAGCCAATATGCCATCACTATGTATTTTCCCCTCTGAGCCCTGCCTCCCCACTATAATTTCCACCGACATTTTGTGTGCAAATGCAGTAATAGACACATTTATCACATCAAAAGAGATTCAATTTTCTTTTCAATCATCCACCGGTATGAATAGCGCCACATCCTCTGTGGCCAACAATGAAGGGCCATTACCGTGAGCCAAAGGATGGCTTCGCCTTCTCTATGCATTCAAGGGGAAAAGTGTGTCAAACTGTTTTCCAACGCCAACATTTGTTCTAGGCAAATGGAGACAGCTTTCAGACAGGTTAGTATCCAATTTTATTGTCAGACAAATGTCATTTTTGTTTGGGGCCATGGTAATCACTGGGCTCAGACACCGGTGTTCCTCTGCGGTAAAGCCGGCAGTTAGTCCATTTAATACTCTAACTCTCATGCCAGTAGCAGATTGCCAAGTCCAGACATGACACCCGCTGTCTCTTCATTATGTGAAGAGGGTGACATGCAGAATTCATGCCTCAGTCCTCAGGGGGAGGAGGGTGATGGGCTAATTGCCTAAGACATTGTTGACTTTGCAAGTGCAGTTAATTGTTGTCAAATCTTGCTGACAAATCAGAGATGTCGACAGGACACTTTATGTTAAGTTTTCTTTGCAGTAGCATGTATATATGCAGGAGAGTTGCGCTTGCAGACATACATAAATTTGTTGATTTTTACTGCCGTACTTTGGACCTTCTCTAAATGTTGCTGCAGTTTTGCAAAGTTAAAAATCACCACTGCTGTCAGCACCGCATAATAGGTGCAGCTTCTTTTCTTTTTTTATAGTTTTGGGGAGTTTTGCCTTTAAATCACTAATGAAACTGCATAGTTTCCATTTTGAAGATGAAACTTTAATTTTAGGTTAGTTTACTGACCACATCCTAATCTATTCAGGAATACATCATGCATTCACAGTATCAGACTTTGTCCAGGGGACAATAATAAAGTCCCGTCTTAGTTTCATTTCCTGATATATTTGAGTGAAAATGTCCTTCTTGTTTTTACTCATTGTTTTTTAACCTTCAAAAATAGTCCAGACAGCACACAAAAATAAGGTTTGCTATTCTCACACTTTCTATATTTCTGTAAATAAATACAGAAATCGATTTGGAAGTTGTGTCAAAGGTTGCTTGCATGTTTTAGCCAACAGCTGGACAGCTAATAGATTGCTTTGTTATTTAAGGACTATACAAGTCTGACCACTACTCTACTGAAACTATTCTATTTAATGTATTTCATGTGCTTAATGTCTTCAAATGCATTACTTTTGCCTTAATTTGACCAAATAAGTGCATCCACACTCCGTCCCTTTTCACAGAAAGTGTCTCTGCTGTATTTTCTGTCATCTCCTGCCATACCTTATACACGCTCCATCGTTGCCAAACCACCCAAGCCGCAGCTGATGAGGTCATTTATGCAGCTAGTACCGGTCCCTGAAAGCTTTGCTTAATCAGATATCATTGGCAGCAAGATACTTAACCAGCTCCATTTCTGGCCACACTATTTTGGGGTGCTCACCATCCAACAATGCTGTCTTGTCTCAGCCTTCGTGGATCCTTAGATCTACTCGTAAAGCTAAATTATTCTCAGTTTATACCTTTGAAGTCTGTAGAAAGCTTGTTCTTGTGATGCCATTTCCAAAGAGCTGTATGGCGGTTGGTTTATTGCGCGTGGTGGAATGGCATAAGCAATATAGAAAAAGAGAAGGAGCCACCAAAACACGTCAGCGCATGAGGCAAAGATAGCCCATTTACTTTTATGTTAAGTAGAGTGTGTTCTAGTTGTGGTCTGGCTACTGAATTATGTTGGAAGTGGAGGAAATGAACAATCCATCTTTGGATTTCGACTAAAGCAAACTGAAAAAAAGTCATGTTATTGACACAGAAAATAAATAATGCAGTGTAAGAATGCTATGCAATAATTTATTAAACATAATTTGTTTCACAACCCAAAATGAGCAACAGCAGCTGTGAATGATATTTAAGATTAACCCATGTATCCGGCCACACATCTTCACATTCTGTCTTTCTCCATTAAATATGTATTACATGGGCTTGGGCCTCTGACCTTGGCTCAGGAAAAAGCTTGCATCATTTCATGTTGAAATAAAAAGAGAGACTGTCCGCAAATCTAGCATGCTAATTACACATTCACTTTCATCTGTTAGAAAATCACACAGATCTGTCCTTAATGTGGCTGTTGGGTTTCTTTTGATGGAGGGGGAAAGTACTGTACTGTATTAAAATATAAATAAAATAAGATAACATCTGTCAGGAGCCCCATATTATTAATATCCACTTGTTCTTACCTGTTTTGATGCAAGTGCTGTTCTTGTTTAATTGAGAAGACATCTGAAACGGGAGGTGGGGAGGATAAATAACGAGCTTCATGAATGATGAATGGTTAATGATCTATATCTATTTCAATCTTTAATAAAAAATATACAAAAAAGCAGCGTCTTTAAGGGACACACTCAGACACACGTAGTAACTCTCACTTCTTGTGTTTATTCATTTTTTGGCTTTCAGAAATTCTCCAGACAGCATGATGAAAGTGGGGATTTTATTTTTGGATTGGTGCATTGGCACATACAGTATCTCTTAAAGGAAAGGTTAGCCAGTTTCAAAAGAGGCTATTACAATTTCCTCTGTCAGGATGCAGGAGGAAGGTTAGGCTTGTTATCCCCATCCCCCCACATCTGTGTGTTAATAAATTCTACTCTTAAAAAATAAAAATCCACAATTTCATTGTACATGTACAATGACAAAGGGCTATTCTACTCTGTTCTAAAGAGCAGTCTACCCAAATAGCATTGTCACTACCTTGTTGGTGCCATCTTTCAATTCTCTGATGTCAAAAGCAATTTTGTTTTTTTTTTGTTTTTTTTGCTGCAACAAACAAAATTAAGTTGCATGAGTGCATTTTAAAGGGAGAGAAAAACAGAAAATAAAAGCATTAGAGATCTGAAGGGTGGAAGATAGAGATAACATGAGATATTATAAGAAGATAGAAGATAGAAGGGATGCTCTGCTGGAAGGACGTTATACTTCTATGAATTGAACTGAAGCCCCAGCCATCATTTTGCTATCCTATCACTTTAAAAAAAAATCACAAAACTACACACAACAATATAATAAAACTATGACGTCTATAATAAAAGCAAGAACAAGAAACTAACCACAAATTGTGTGCATTTACCTCTTTTATTGTAAATGTACCTAAGCTTCTAGCCAGAGCAACCCACATATATGTAGCCAGTATGACAGATGGACCTAAATGACTTCATCCACTGGTTTTAGGCAATTTGATGCCTCAAAGTTACTGTTTTGGCTACAAATATGTTAGTTTTTGAAGCCAGATACAATATTTGGTCAAGAAGGTAAAGGCATTAGCCAGTGCTAGCAAGCCTGGTTAGCAAGCTAGGTGTGCTGCACAAACACATGCTAGCTAAATAGTACTAAGTAACAGCCAAACAAAACACACAATTTCACCAACCAAGACTTTCAGCATCGGCTGTACCACAAAGCAAAGAGTATTTTTATTGTGTATCAGCTAATTTGATAAAAATGTCACAAAAGCACAAAGATGCAGTTCAGTGAGTTCAGTTAACAATTTAACATGGTTAAATTACTTTGTCTTGTTTTAATTTATTCTCTTTTATTATATTTACGTTGGTGTTACCTGTGCTTAGAGGTCTGTTGGCTGCTGATTTAATCATAATAAAGTGAGCAAAAAGACGGGCTTTGGAATGCAGCACACCTAAACACAGGAAGTGGAAATCCACAGACACACACACACAGGCCGTGTCCCAATTAAGAGACTGCACGCGTGAAGTACGCGCACTACGCGTACTACGTACGGTGCGTACTATAAGTACGAGAAGTGAGAGGCTTGTGAAATGGGACGGTATACGCATCGTCGCGCTGTTATACTAACCGCGAGACACGTTACATACAGATTTGTTTGACAGAAATGAAGGAGAAAAATGTTCTGTTGGTCATTCATTTTTGTCATGACATCACTTTGATTAGTTGAGTATCTGAGGCTGAGACCACAGGACTGTAAAACATGATTGTTGGGCTTCATTTCTGTGCTGAACAGTCATTTAAGATTAGTTAGTAAATAACAATTAGTTAATGTTGTTCATGAGACTAAAGTCAACTCACTGTGGCAATGTAAATATAATATGGCCAATATTATACTATTGTCAGATTATTATTATATATATATATATATATATATACACACATCTTATTAGGGAAATTCCACATACATAAATGTAAATTTCAAAACTCAGCCCCATCATTTAATTTGTTTTTGATTGAAATTGAATATTACTTTAACTCTCTTAAATTAACTTCCAATAAAAAAGGTTTATCATTGATTGAAATTCGTTCAGAAATGTTTAACGAATGAGCTGTCACAACTTTCAAATACAAAGTTATTATGAAGTCTGTCACATTCCCCCCTTTCTTCTTTTTTATCCTTTATTTATTTATCCTTCTTATTTCATTGTACTGTATATTGTTACTCTTATTTGCCTTGTATGTCTACTGTACAAACTGAACTGGAATGACTGACTCTTCGCTTTATGGTTTCAATTAAGTTTGGAAAAAAAAAAAACAACCTCTTCAGCCGCTCCCGTCTGCCGTATTTTGCGGCAAAATTATCCACACCCACCGCCGCGCAATGAATTGTGGGATATATGGAACCACGAAGCGTGTCACTACCCGATCCGTACCGGAAACCCGATCGGTACCCCGCATGCGCGAAAGGTTTCTACTTCCGGTCGTAGCGTTTTACGATAGTTACAGGTCAGAGTATCTGTTAAGATGTTAAGAATAACAAGTATATCTTAAAATGTTTGCAATAATGAAGCATTTCAGTACAATGTAGACAAAAACGATTGTTTAAATGTCCCGGGCAGTCGAAAAGGAGGCAGAGCTGTTGAGAAATGCTAGGAGCTAACTGGGCGCTAACCGTATCATTCAAATATATTGAATGTCGCAATGTTGGCAAAGAGAGGAAGTGACGTAAGATTTGCGCATGCGGGGTACCGATCAGGTTTCCGGTACAGGTCGGGTAGTGACAAAGCGTGCACCGGACCACGCTTGATATTTGGGGAAATCGACAGCGCATTTGGAGTGTGCATTTGAAGTACACTTCAAATTGGGACAGCCGTCATCGCGTGGCGGTGACGTAACCGCACTTAAAATGCGTACTTCAAGCGTGCAGTCTCTTAATTGGGACACAGCCACAGCCACAGACACTGAGCTGGATTTGGTTCATGACCAGAGATGGGCAGTAACGCGTTACGGTAATCTGATTACTTTTTTCGAGTAACGAGTAAAGTAAGGGATTACTATTGTAAAAACGGTAATTAGATTACCGTTACTTTCCCGTAGGAACGCTGCATTACTGCGTTACTAAAACCGTGATTTTTTGCGAGAATGTCTCACGACAGTGACGTAACCAAGTGCGCCATTAGTGACAACAGCTGTGTGCAGATCAACAATGGATCACATATCGATTGTGGGAGAGAGTGTGAGCGTGCAGCGTTTAAAACTTGGAAGTACTGACCTTACTTTGAGTTTGATTCCATAAAAAGTGACAAAACATTACCGTCCATCGTGCGTGGGAAGAAAACGTCTTTTTACAGCAAAAAAACCCCCTAAACTTCCAAGCAAGCACCGAGTGCACAACGACGTAATGGGAAACTCACAGAGAAACTCGCGGATTCTTCAACTGACCGCGGCACACCTGCACCAGGGTAAACCTCCCCCTACCGCAGTCCTGCTTTACAGGTGAAAATAGAGCAACAGGACCGTTGAGTCTTTGACTTTATTTATATTCTGCAGTGTTTTACTTGCATGTATTTGAAAGAGTGAGTGTAAACACAAAAAATATTTTATTTTATGTGCTGGAATGTGCAGAAAATAGGTTTAAATGTTAAACTAATTTATTCAATTCAGAGAATGTTGCATATAATTAAATTTTTGCTTGATGCATAAAGTTAAGATTAAAACTGATAAAACAAGTTTAAAAAAAAGAGACTTTTCCATTTGATTACATTTTGTATGATGGATTATGCAGAAAAAGTAGAATTGGGCTGAAGGATCTATCGTTTTTGTCATGGTTGGCTGTGTGGCAGGCGGGCAAGCAGGAGTGGTGGATCCAAAATGCAGGACTCAGACACAGAAGTTCAACTTAAAGCGCAGCTTTAATGCTGGAAAACCTCTTACTAACTAAACTCACCAAAAGACAAACAAAAACGCTGGTGGACTAAAACACTGAAGCACAAAACACTGAACTGGAAACAAAACACTGGCAACACGGAGGCAAAACACACAGCTTGTTGAGGGTACGACGCAACACTGACTCAGAGAAACACAGGGACTAAATACACTGGGAAGTAACGAGGAGAATGAGACACAGAAGGAGAGCACAGCTGGGGGAAATTAGAACTGACGAGACAAGCAAAGCAGGACACATTCACATAAGACACGGACCTTCAAAGTAAAACAGGAAGGATCACACAGAGACGCGAACTTGACACAGTGGAGACAGCAACTAAGAAACACAGAGACATAAACCATAAGGCAGAAGACTCTAAGAACCGAGAGACACAGAGGGGAAATCAAACATGCAGACACAGACTTACACAGAACAGAGGGGACATAGAGAAACATGAAGGGCAAGGGATCGAAACTAGAAACGCACACCAAGTACAATAATACAAAAATCACAAAGAACTAAAACGCTGGGTCAGGAGACCCAGGACCCTGACAGTACCCTCCCCCCAAGGGCTGGCTCCCGACAGCCCAACACAAGAAAACGAAAAAAAACCCCAAAAACCGCCCAAAACATAAAACAACCCGACCAGGGCGGGCGGCGGGGGCCCAGGAAGGAGGGCACGAAACAAAAACACCAAAGCACAAGAAAGCCCCAAAACAAAACACGAGCCCAGAAAAAAGAACAATGCAGGGGGCTGGCCAGGGGGCCGACAGCACAGGAGTCCAAACAGGTCAGGGGGCCGGCCGTGCGGAAGGCAGCGGCGGCGACGAAGGAGACGACGGAGCAGTTCAGGGGGCCGGCCGCGCGGAAGGCAGCGGCGGCGACGAAGGAGACGACGGAGCAGTTCAGGGGGCCGGCCGCGCGGAAGGCAGCGGCGGCGCCCCAGTGTCAAGCGTACTGGCTGAGGCCCGGTGGGCACAGGACCAGGCGGGGCAGGACCAGGCGGGGCAGGACCAGGCGGGGCAGGACCAGACGACGGCGGGGCCGGACCAGGCGAAGCACAGGCAGAAGCTGGACCAGGCGTGGATGAAGACACGGAGGCTGGGCCTGGCGAGGCTGAAGACACGGAGGCTGGACCAGACGAGGCCGAAGGCTCTGATGAGGCTGGACCAGACGAGGCCGAAGGCTCTGATGAGGCTGGACCAGACGAGGCCGAAGGCTCTGATGGAGCTGGACCAGGCGAAGCACAGGCTGAAGCCGGACCGGACCAGGCGAAGCACAGGCTGAAGCCGGACCGGACCAGGCGAAGCACAGGCTGAAGCCGGACCAGGCGAGGACGAAGACTCGGATGAAGCCGGACCAGACGAGGACGAAGACTCGGATGAAGCCGGACCAGGCGAGGACGAGGCGGCCGCAGGTGGCGGCTGGACAGGCTCCTCGGGCCCTCCAGCTGACGCGGCGTGAGGCTGAACGGGCCCCTCGGACCCTCCAGCGGAGACAGGAGGCTGAACGGGCCCCTCGGACCCTCCAGCGGAGACAGGAGGCTGAACGGGCCCCTCGGACCCTCCAGCCGACGAGGCATGAGGCTGGTGTGGTTCTCCGGAACCACCAGCTGACGAGGAGGGCTGCTGGACGGGCTCCTCGGGCCCCCCAGCTGAAACAGGAGACAAAGGCTGGACGGGCCCCTTGGACCCTCCAGCAGAAGCCATCACAAAGCCAGCAGGCATGGAGTCCACTGGCAGACATGAAGGAAATGGGTGCTGTGCTGAGCACTGGCCCTGCTCAGACAGCACTGACACGGGGCACTTCCCAGGTGGCTGCTTAAACTCCAGGGGTCCAGCATCAGCTGAGGACTGGGACCTAGCCTCTGGGGAAGCCCTGGAGCGGCAAACAGTGCCAATGGCGGCTGAACCATGAAAAGCACCTTGAGTAGGACTTAGGCTTTCTCCCTGCATGGAGTGAACAAGTGGAACCGGTAATGCTGGAGCCAGAGCTACAGGCGGCACTGGAGCTGCTGGGGCCAGAGCTACAGGCGGCACTGGGGCTGCTGGGGCCTGCGCTACAGGCGGCACTGGGGCTGCTGGGGCCTGCGCTACAGGCGGCACTGGGGCCTGCGCTACAGGCGGCACTGGGGCCTGCGCTACAGGCGGCACTGGGGCCTGCGCTACAGGCGGCACTGGGGCCTGCGCTACAGGCGGCACTGGGGCCTGCGCTACAGGCGGCACTGGGGCCTGCGCTACAGGCGGCACTGGGGCCTGCGCTACAGGCGGCACTGGAGACTGAGCTGAGGGTGGCACTGGAGACTGAGCTGAGGGTGGCACTGGCGACTGAGCTGAGGGTGGCACTGGCGACTGAGCTGAGGGTGGCACTGGCGACTGAGCTGAGGGTGGCTGCGGGGGAGCTAACTGGGCTGAGAGTGGCTGCTGAGCAGGCGACACTGGGAGCTGAGCTGCTGGAGACACAGGTGACACTGGTGTACTGGGGTGAAGGCAACGAGGATGCAGTCCCTCTCTTAAGGGAGGATGGAATGATTTAGTGATAAAGCTTGATGGGAACAGATGCTGAGAATACCAGGCAGCGAGGGCTTCCAGGAGGGTAGCTGACTCTACCTTGCCTGGACCGCCCATGCCAAACAGTTCGAAGCAAATCCTGGCTCTCAGAGCTGTTATTAATTGTTTTAATCCGTTAATGTCCAAAAAACCAGCTGTGCAGAGGGTGGAAGACAAAAGGTTGTCGAAAAAGACCACCTGAAGGAGTCTCTTGGGGGTGTCCTCAGCGTGGATTACCTCCCGGCAGTAATTCCACAACTGCGCGAGATACTGAGACCGTGAGTCCGCAGGATCCATTTGATGGTTGCGTCGTTCTGTCATGGTTGGCTGTGTGGCAGGCGGGCAAGCAGGAGTGGTGGATCCAAAATGCAGGACTCAGACACAGAAGTTCAACTTAAAGCGCAGCTTTAATGCTGGAAAACCTCTTACTAACTAAACTCACCAAAAGACAAACAAAAACGCTGGTGGACTAAAACACTGAAGCACAAAACACTGAACTGGAAACAAAACACTGGCAACACGGAGGCAAAACACACACAGCTTGTTGAGGGTACGACGCAACACTGACTCAGAGAAACACAGGGACTAAATACACTGGGAAGTAACGAGGAGAATGAGACACAGAAGGAGAGCACAGCTGGGGGAAATTAGAACTGACGAGACAAGCAAAGCAGGACACATTCACATAAGACACGGACCTTCAAAGTAAAACAGGAAGGATCACACAGAGACGCGAACTTGACACAGTGGAGACAGCAACTAAGAAACACAGAGACATAAACCATAAGGCAGAGGACTCTAAGAACCGAGAGACACAGAGGGGAAATCAAACATGCAGACACAGACTTACACAGAACAGAGGGGACATAGAGAAACATGAAGGGCAAGGGATCGAAACTAGAAACTCACACCAAGTACAATAATACAAAAATCACAAAGAACTAAAACGCTGGGTCAGGAGACCCAGGACCCTGACAGTTTTATCACCTCTTCAGGTTGTAAATCATGTTTTTAAAAAGTAACCAAGTGTCATGGTCCCTGTGCCTCCCCGGCCAGCCCAGTGTGGCCACAAGTGTTTGTTGTTTTTCTCTCACTCTGTCTCTCCTACCTGTCTGCCTGGGCGGAGCTCTGATTGGGCTCCTGCCCTTGGCCCACGCACCTGCAGCTGATCTCGAGCGGATTGCAGTTCTCTGGCTCTTAAGGCTGGGGCTCTGAGCTGTTCGTCGCTAGAATATTGAGTAACTCTCGTTTACCTGGATCAGCCCTTTTGTGACCCCTGGACCCCGTGAGTAGGAGAGTGAGCTGAGCTGCTTGTGTGGAGACTGTTTGGACGAGGAGCAGAGCGAGTGCGAAGAAGTGTGTCTCCCCAGCCAAGTGATCCCCGGGACCCTGGTGTTTCCCCCCCCTTCACGTGTATATAGTGCACCAGTGTGATTAATAAAGTGTCGTTGAACTGTGCTACCTCAGTCTGCGCCTGAGTCCGTTCCACTCCCGTGACAGAATATTCCAGCCACCATGGACTCAGCAGATTCAGCTTCCTCCCCGTCTCCCTCCGCCCCGGTCACACTGGAAGCGATCTTACAACGCCACGAGCGAATGCTTGTTCACCTCAGCGAGAATGTCGCTGCCTTAACACTAGCAGCTGCTCAGCGCACTCCATTGCCGGAACCCTCGCCTACCAGCGAACCCGCCCAGGCGTCATCAAGCTCCGCAGTAAGTGCTGCCTCACCGGTTCCGGTCCCGGCTGTGTGTGAGTTTCATCTCCCCACACCTGAGCTGTTTTCAGGGGATGTAGGGAAGTGTGCGGGTTTCCTTATGCAGTGCGCTCTCCAGTTTCGCCAGCGGCCTCATGCCTTCTCTAATGACGGGAGTAAGATCTCATATTTTGTTCAGTTGCTACGAGATCGTGCGCTGACCTGGGCACAAGCCATGCTGAGCGCTAGTCCCGAAATTACTTATGATGATTTTTTGTCTCTGTTCCGGAGTGTTTTTGATAAAGGCTCCACTGCTGCGGCGGCTGGGCTCCGCCTCATGAACCTGAAGCAAGGTAAGCGGAGCATGGCAGATTTTTCAGTTGACTTTTGGACACTAGCGACGCAAGCGGGGTGGGGGCAGGAAGCATTAAAGACGGCACTGCTAAACAATGTGAGTGAGGAGATTAAAGATGAACTAATGGTGCGTGAGTTACCCTCCTCTTTAGGTGCGATCATGTCCCTATGCATCCGAATAGACGATCGCCTGCGTGCACGGCGAAGCACGCAACGTCGCTTCGCTCAGCCTCGGCCACCGCGGGACGCCTCACCGGGGCCTGGAGCGGCACTCGAGCACGGCGAGGTTGAGGAGGAGGAGCAGCCCATGCAACTTGGACGTTCGCAGCTCTCACCCGCAGAACGTCAACGGCGTATGGCTGCCGGTGAGTGTCTATATTGCGGCCGTCAGGGCCATTTTGCCTCTTCATGCCGCGCACGGGCAAAAGGGCGCGCTCGCCAGTAGTTGAGAGAATACTGGTGGGCGATATAACTACTAAAAGTTCTCTCCCCCGGCTTATGTTGCCTGCAAAACTCACCATTAAGAATGTTACCCACTCTCTTCAAGCTCTAGTGGATTCAGGTGCTGAGCAGAGTTTCATTGACGCAGCTCTGGCAAAAAAGCTAAACATCACACTACACGCCCTACCCGATCCGCTTGCTGTCACAGCCCTGTCTGGGCAACGCTTGTCGGACATAACCCAAATCACGGAACCCCTGTCTCTTACTCTCTCGGGTAACCACTCAGAGCGCATCGAGCTTTTCGTGTTTCAAGCACCGCGCACCCCCCTTGTATTGGGTTATCCATGGCTGCTCCAACACAATCCGCACATCGATTGGAAGAAAGAGAGAGTAACTGGGTGGAGCATCGAATGCTACATGAACTGTCTCCAAGCTGCACCCGCTCCTACCACATCTCCAGGGCCTGACCAGCCTGTCGAGCCTCCGGAATTGACCTCGGTCCCGCGTGTTTATCATGATTTGGCTGAAGTGTTTAGTAAAGATGGGGCGCGTTCACTCCCCCCTCATAGACCGTATGACTGTGCGATTGATCTCCTGCCTGGGGCTCCGCTTCCCTCTGGTCGTTTGTACAGCATTTCTCAGCCAGAGAGGGAGTCTATGGAGAATTACATTGCTGACTCTCTCGCTGCGGGCATCATTCGGCCGTTGTCCTCCCCGGTGGGAGCGGGGTTTTTCTTTGTTGCTAAGAAAGACAAGACCCTTCGCCCCTGTATCGACTATCGCGGGCTTAACAAAATCACTGTTCGTAACAAGTATCCTCTGCCCCTTCTTTCTTCTGCTTTTGAGTTACTTCAGGGTGCCACGATCTTCAGTAAGTTGGACCTGCGCAACGCCTACCATCTGGTGAGAATCCGTGAAGGGGATGAGTGGAAAACGGCCTTCAATACTCACCTAGGCCATTTCGAGTACCTTGTGATGCCTTTCGGCCTGACCAACGCCCCAGCCGTGTTCCAGGCTCTTGTTAACGATGTTCTCAGAGACTTTATTAACCGATGTGCTTTTGTCTACTTAGATGACATTCTCATCTTCTCCAAATCTAAAGCGGAACATGAGGTCCACGTAAGGCAGATCCTGCAGCGCCTGCTGGAGAACAGGCTCTTTGTTAAAGGAGAGAAATGTGACTTCCACATGGATTCAGTGGCGTTTCTGGGCTACATCATCACCAGAGGGGACTTGAAACCTGACCCGGCAAAAGTTCAGGCAGTGTTGGACTGGCCCAGACCACCCGATCGCCGGCAGCTTCAGCGCTTTCTGGGGTTTGCTAACTTCTACAGGCGTTTCATCAGGGATTTTAGTAAAATTGCTCTGCCTCTCTCTAGGTTAACATCACCCAAGGTGCCATTCCACTGGGACCTGCTGGCTCAGGAAGCCTTCTCTCGCCTCAAGGAACGGTTCGCCACCGCCCCGATCCTTCGCCAGCCTGACCTCACCCTGCAGTTCGTTGTGGAGGTGGATGCATCGGAGTCTGGAGTAGGGGCCGTGCTCTCCCAACGGTTCGAGGGTAAGCTCCACCCCTGTGCTTTTTTCTCTCGTCGTCTTTCCCCAGCTGAGAGGAATTATGACATCGGAGACCGCGAACTTCTGGCCGTAAAGCTGGCTCTGGAGCAGTGGAGGCACTGGCTGGAGGGAGCTGCACAGCCGTTCATTGTCTGGACCGATCATAAAAATCTCGAATACATCCGCTCGGCGAAACGGCTCAACTCACGGCAGGCCAGGTGGGCTTTGTTTTTCACCCGGTTTCATTTCACCATCACGTACAGGCCAGGCTCCCGTAATGTTAAGCCAGACGCTCTTTCCCGGCAATACGCCGCAGTCGGGGAGGAGTCCGACCCTGGATCTGTTCTGCCCACTTCCTGCGTTATTGGAGCAGTTACGTGGGAGATCGAAGAGCTCATCCGGGAGGCACAAGAAACCGACCCTGATCCTGGCACGGGCCCCCCTGATCGACTCTTTGTTCCGGCGGCTGTCCGGTCCTGGGTGCTCCAGTGGGCTCACACGGCCCGTTTTTCCTGCCATCCAGGAGTTAACCGCACCACTGCATTCCTGCGCAGGTATTTCTGGTGGCCCACCCTCATTAAAGACTCACGGGAGTACGTCACCGCCTGCACCACTTGTGCTCGAAATAAGCACTCCAATCAACATCCGTCTGGATGTCTGCAGCCACTCTCCACACCCAGCCGACCCTGGTCCCACATCTCTCTGGATTTCGTCACTGGTCTGCCACCATCTGCAGGTAACACTACAATATTGACCGTCGTTGACCGTTTCTCCAAAGCTGCCCATTTCGTTGCGCTTCCTAAGCTCCCCACAGCCTTGGACACTGCCCGACTCCTCACCACGCACGTTTTTCGGCTCCATGGCATCCCTGAGGACGTTGTCTCGGACCGGGGCCCTCAGTTCACGTCGCGGGTGTGGAGGGAGTTCTGCTCTGCCATAGGTGCCAAGGTGAGCCTCTCCTCTGGCTTCCACCCGCAAAGCAACGGCCAAACGGAGCGCATCAACCAGGAGTTGGAGGCCGCCCTCCGCTGTGTCGCCTCCCATAACCAGGCCATCTGGAGTGAACACCTGCCGTGGATAGAGTATGCTCACAACAGTCACACGTCCTCTGCTACCGGTGTGTCACCCTTTGAGGCGTCTCTGGGATACCAACCGCCTCTGTTTCCCATGGTTGAAGGTGAGCATACTGTTCCGTCTGTCCAGCATCACCTCCGCAGGTGTCGCAGGGCCTGGCGGGCCACTCGGGCGGCTTTACTCCGGACGAAGGAACGGAATAAGGCACTCGCGGATCGCCACCGGACGGCCGCCCCTGAGTATGTGGTGGGGCAGAAGGTATGGCTCTCCACTCGCTTCGTGCCCTTACGTGCCGAATCCAGGAAGCTCTCCCCCAACTTCATCGGCCCGTTTGATGTCTGTGCTGTGATCAACCCTGCATCCGTCCGCTTGGCGCTGCCACGCAACATGCGTATTCATGATGTGTTCCATGTCTCTCAGGTCAAGCCGGTGGTCTCCAGCCCGTTGTGCCCTCCTTCCAGGCCCCCGCCGCCGCCGCCCCGGCTCGTGGGTGGCCAGCTGGTTTACGCCGTCTCGCGCATCTTGGACTTCCGCCGCCGGGGTCGGGGTTTTCAGTACCTGGTTGACTGGGAGGGCTACGGGCCGGAGAAACGTTCCTGGGTGCCCCGGTCGGCTATCGTGGGTAGGGACCTGCTCCGTGACTTCCACCGCCTGCACCCGGGTAAGCCTGGTGGGTCGCCGGGGGGCTCCCGTTGAGGGGGGGGTACTGTCATGGTCCCTGTGCCTCCCCGGCCAGCCCAGTGTGGCCACAAGTGTTTGTTGTTTTTCTCTCACTCTGTCTCTCCTACCTGTCTGCCTGGGCGGAGCTCTGATTGGGCTCCTGCCCTTGGCCCACGCACCTGCAGCTGATCTCGAGCGGATTGCAGTTCTCTGGCTCTTAAGGCTGGGGCTCTGAGCTGTTCGTCGCTAGAATATTGAGTAACTCTCGTTTACCTGGATCAGCCCTTTTGTGACCCCTGGACCCCGTGAGTAGGAGAGTGAGCTGAGCTGCTTGTGTGGAGACTGTTTGGACGAGGAGCAGAGCGAGTGCGAAGAAGTGTGTCTCCCCAGCCAAGTGATCCCCGGGACCCTGGTGTTTCCCCCCCCTTCACGTGTATATAGTGCACCAGTGTGATTAATAAAGTGTCGTTGAACTGTGCTACCTCAGTCTGCGCCTGAGTCCGTTCCACTCCCGTGACACCAAGTAACTAAGTAATTAATTACTTTTGAAAATAAGTAATCAGTAAAGTAACGGGATTACTTTTTACGGAAGTAATCAGCAATTAGTTACTGATTACTTTTTTCACGTAACTTGACCAACACTGTTCATGACACAGGGAATTTTATTAATGTAGCACATTTCAATACATAAAAACTCAAAGTCCTCAGTACAAAAAAAGAAGACATAAAAACAATTAATGGTTCAATGGTAAGCTAAAGTAGCTGTAAGACTTACTATAGGGTTTTTTTTCTCTGTAGTTAGTTAATATGTTAATATTTAAGTCCCTTACATGTACATTTTGGTTTCATCAGCTACTGTACCATTTAGTTTAAACTTTGTTTTGTTGAGGTTGCAGAATTTCTTATTTGACTTTTTGGTTTGTGGATTTTTTTTGAAGGTGTAAATTTTGTTTTGGAAAATAGCCTGTTCCTTACCTCTGAGGATGTTCTAGTCTTTTTTTTTTTAAGGCTGTTCACTTATGTAATGGTCAAAACCCTATTTTGTCTGAAAACCTGTCTCTTAGAAACTGACCTGTCCTGCAATGCAGTAGAATAAATGTAATATAGGAGTGGGTTAATCATTAAATTCTTAATATACTATTATTGTGTCAATATTCACAGTCTAACAAATCCAACAGCTCTGTTTTATACAGTACATGTGTGGAAAATACTTGTACACACACCTGTATAAACCAACAGTCACACATGACCAGATGTCCCCTCCAAGAGGTCATACTCAATCAACAAACCATTCTTAATTTTTAACCAGATAAGTCATTTTAGGGGACAGGATGTTACAGTAGATAAGGCAAAGTTTACTTTTCTGTTTGTGGAAAAGTTTCGGGAATCAGCTGGCAACTGTCTAACTTGGCACGCTGTCATCTAATTGTGTTTTTAATTGGAAAACGTTGATTTAAAGCACATCAAAAAGCAATTCAAATGAGTACCAAAATCTAAATAAAGTAAATTTAAAAAGCTATGGTAGCTTATTTATTTATATAAACTTTGTTAGCATAGCTACCAGAGTTTTTATGGAAGTTAAAAAAATAAATAAATCTTGCTCTTGAAAATATAAATACCCAAGAGAAGAAGAGCGCCTGCTGCCAAGCTAAAACTGTGTCAAACAAACTCTGCCTTGTTAGACATATAAAAACTAAAGGCGATGGATTCTGAGGCTGTTACATGATATGCTCCGTCATAACTGTGGACACAGACAGTTACACAAACGTGGCCTGGCGGTTTGCTACTGTCTGCAGTTATGGGCAGCGATACAGTAAAAACAAATACAGTTCTGTTGCCTGGTCGTCTGTAGGAGAAACAATCTCTCCACAAATTCTCAGAGGTGTTGGATAGAAAGAGGACAGAAGGATCTCCTGTGTGGGGGTGTGTGTATCGGGGTGTGTGGGTTTGGGTGGAATGGAAGACCTAAGTGGAGAGAGCGTGCTGTGGTGGCTTGTAAATGCTGAATGGAGCTCACAGGACCAAAGAGAGGAACGCATGTACTTATATTTGTTCATGTACTTATATGTATTTCTAATGTTGTGGGGGCATTAGTCTGTTTGCAGGGAGACATTGCTGAGATTCAACTACATTCAGTTTTAGGGAACATAGATCGTGGATTCTAGGTCAGTTAGCTTTAGGGTTCCAGCCAATGAATGTAAGTGGGTGTAGTAATCATTTGCTGAAGCACAGCTGAGTGTATTAAAAACTGTAAGGGTGACATCAGGTTTCTGTGTTTTTTTAAAGACAGAATGAAAAACAAAATCAATAATCAAAGTATGTTTCATGTGTGTGCGTATAACCACAGGAACATGCAGCTACTGTATTTGATTGTCTATGCAGTGTGTAAATGAAATACTTTGTAAAGTTTGAGAGTTAAGACATAAAGTGATAAAGTATATATTTAGGCTGCTTCTCAGGATTAAGGATAGGTTTTCTCACAGATATGACCCCTTATCATGCTACAGTTTTGAAAGGCGGGTCTCTGATGGGGTTTTTTTGTCATTAAAGATTTAATTTCAAGTGTGTGGCAAGAACCAGTAAACATACATGGAAAAAAGGACTCAGACTTGTAAGTGTTTTGGGGGATAGAAAATGCACTCAGCAGTTTTATTCAGCCTCAAAAGTGTTTGAACAACACCAATGGGGGTGGAAAGCAGCACATTTAATCAGGGTACTTTGTAACTTAAGAAATAATAACAAAATAAGGGTTTCTGTTCCATGCTTCCTCCAGAATTACAGTAAATGCCTCGAAGTCTGATTAGGAAACAGTTTGAAACAAACTTTCAATCACTCTTGAAAATCATACTGTAATCGTGAACAAAGCATATTTCACACCCATGTTGATCTAAGAAGGAGTCTGATGAGCAAAAATGCAGTTATGACTTTACACTGACTAAGTCACTAGAAACTTAGAAGAGCATACTATCAGAGAGAGGACTACTCAAGTCATGGAAACGGGCAGTTAGTGAGTTGAGTGTTATTTTCACATACAGTGCAACAACAGCACTGCTGTACTCTGACGTCACTGGCTGCTTCACAATAACAGTGTACTGGACAGCAAACATTGCTGTAACAGTGTTTGCTGTCCAGTCCATGCTGCCTGTACAGAGATTCATGGGGTCAGGAGGAACAAGGCTTCCAGTATGTAAGCCAAACTTGAGTCTGAATTTTCTGAACTATACCTTTGTTTAAATATGAATTAAAAGACCATGGTGTACATATGTACAAATGTTTATCTCAAAAGTTATTTCACTTCTTATATCTGCTTGGGACTGATGAACTTTTGATTGGAATCAATCTGTGTTTGTGTCTCTCTTGCAAACCAAAGGCACATTGTCTCCAGAGAGATGGTACACTGCTAATTAGTCATTTCAGTCAGAGTAAAACTAAAAATGGACTTTTTCTCAACTTTATGGCAAATGTGTTTCACCGCTCACATACTTGTAAGTATGAAAATATAGCTAAGTTTTATGTTCCTCCAGTGAATAGCCCTATATTCTTTTTAACTTAAACATACTGCCATGAGAAAGAAAAGACTTATATCGACTTTATTTTTTTTCTTTCAAATGACAAAAAAAAAAGCAAAAAACAAAACAAGTTTTCCTCTGTGTGCAGAGAATTCAGTTCTGAATTCAATTCTGTGTCGCAATACACCTCATGCCTATTTAAGTCCTCGGTTCAGGTTGTGTCAGTTCCTTGTCCCCCTGTCAAGTTGTCACGTCTCCTTCCTTATGTTATATGTGCTCCTTAGTCTGTATTTGCATTTCAGTTGCTTTCTCCAGCTTAGTTCTGCTCTTTATTTTGTTCTGTCAACCTTCAACCTACAATAAAGCAGTTGTCCATTAAGTCAGTCTGCCAAGTCCTGCATTTTGGGCCCTCTCTCTGCCTGTCACACACCTAACATGACACATAGTCTGAGACCAACACAGAACCAGCTTTATGAGAAAATGTTACACCATAGTAGTTTGTAAAACTGCAATTTAAACAACTGAGTCAACTTGCACTTTGCTGTCAGCAGTTAACATTAGCTCTATTTCTCAGGTGCTTGCAATAAGAATTGCTCACTGATGTATGTGTGTGTGTGTGTGTGTGTGTGTGTGTGTGTGTGTGTGTGTGTGTGTGTGTGTGTGTGTGTGTATACATGAATTTAATAAAATTAATAGTTTCAATGAGGGTCCTCTTGAGTTTGGAGGTACAAACATGTTTGCTTATACATTATGTGTTTGCACACACGATGTTCAAGGCAGTTTCTCGCTGCCGGAGTTTCTCCAGTCCCTGAAGACCAGTGCTGTCTTTCTTTCATTCTCTCTCTTCCTCTCTCTCTCTCTCTCTCTCTCTCTCTCTCACACACACACACACACACACGCGCGCGCGCGCACACACACACACACACAGATTCACTCAAATGCATAAATACAGACATAATAAAAACACCCTTTGAAACTAGACTGTAGCTGCTCAAATTTTAATCACCACATTTCATTAATTCATTCCTTTTTCCAGAAGCATGCTGGTCTCCATCCAGTGATTTTGGTGAAAGAAAAAGATTCAAAATGTTAATTTTCTTCTGATGAAAATTAACTTTTGTTTATCTTTTACTTTTACTGTGGAAAATAAATTACAGCACTGAATATGCTGAACATTTTATCAAGGCCACAGGTCTTAAGAAAAAAAAGGAGCTTTTTGAGCCTTGGCTTGGTGTATTTATTTGAGAGTCAGTTACGACCCACACAGGGACCTCCTGCTGTCCCACCTGGCACGCACAAATTAAGGCACACTCAGGCAACAACTGAACAAAAACACAGTGATCCACCAATCATTTTGTAGAACACAAAAGAAAAAAAGGGTTTTGTTTCACCTTGAAGGCCGGTGAAAAAAAAGTTTGCTTGACAGTACATGCTGCCTCATGTTCTTTGATCCTTGCTATTGCACCTAAGAAGCCTCTTTTTTTTCATTTAGCTGAATTTTGAATGGTGCAATGGAAAGTTTCTTTCACTAAAAAATACTACATCAAAAGTGGTCGGCGAGTGGAAAGTTCTCTTTGTCCTATTAAGCGGCAAAAAAATAGGGAAAAACTACAATGTGTTTTACATGGGATGGAATTTTTTTCTAAAACTCAACTGAAGCTTTTGAGTAACTCAACTGAAGCAATTCTGTTCATAATTTCCTAGGTGTAGCCAAGTGGCAGAAGGCTTCTGCTTGGGTGGTCAGTGCCCACTCTGGGTTGGAACTGTGGGGGATACTTAAACTTGAGTTCAAGTATCTCAGGGTCTTGTTCACGAGTCAATTTATAGCTTTTTTTTGTTTGTTTTGTTTAGAAACATCAGACGCAGCTCATCAACTCTTAATGTTTACTTCAATTTTTTTGTTGTGCATTTTTTGTGTCAAATTTTTCACAAAATTGAAACACTTTAGGTGTATATATACATTCAACGACACATTTGCATCCAAAAAAGTTGTAATTTCATATTTTTTTTGCAACAGGTTTGAAGTCTAAAGGCTTTTAGTCTTTTCTTCTTTAGATTCTATTTAAACTATTATGAAAAGTTCAGAATTTGACACAACTGTCATTTGTGCCTCAGACAGACTTCCTTTACATACATGTAGTGGTGCCCCTATGTTTAGGATCGCAAATCCTGGTGTATGTCCCCTCACCCCCAAACAGTTGTGGTAGATGGCTGTCCCTCCTAGAGACTGGTTCTGCTGGAGGTTTATTCCTGTTAAAAGGGAGTTTTTCTTTACTACTGTCACCAATTGCTTGCCCATAGGGGATCTTCTGTTGGGCTTTTCTCTATGTTATTGTAGGGTTTTTACCATGCATACTAAGGCACCTTAAGGTAAGATTTGTTGTGATTTGATGCTACATAAATTAAATGTAATTGAACTGGACTGAATTAAAATGTATATTAGGGATCACTCAGATTTTATTTAAAGACATTTTTTCTGATGGGACTCTGCCTCCCAAAGTACCCCTAAATAAAGCAACCACGATTCATCACTGTAAAGACTGATTAATGGATTACTGTGAAATCAATAACGTGCAGATCCAAGTGTTTGCTCATGTAAAACTCTTAAATTCATAATCACAAAACCAACAAAAACAGACGCTGACATACAAAATGTTTTTAGTGGTGAATTACCTTCTGACAAAGTACTTATAACAAAAAGAAAGAGAAGAAAATGCCATTTGCCCACGCGTGATTTGTTTTCATTGCATAACATTTATTCTTGCATTCATTCTGCAGTTTCAAGACACAGAAGAAAATTATGAAAGGGAGCTTCTGCACTGCACACATTCTTGGACATTTTTATGGCATTAAGCTTTTACCCTCCACTGCCTTTGGCCAAAAGTTGCAACCACAAGTGCAGATATTAATTACTCTCAGCGTTGTGGTTGTATTTTAGCAATTAAAATCCCACTGGGTCCTCAAAAGAGGCCAACTGGGGAGTTATCAGTAAACAGGAATATTACTCTTTAATTGGCTGTCCAACAGTGATGGCACTTAAGTCATAATTAGTCGTTATACTCTGAGGTCTATATGTGCTGCAAGATGATACTAATGTGGGATCGTGTGTGTCTCTGTGTGCGTGCGTGTATCGTTGCAGAAATGTTAGCAGTGCATTGACTGAGATAAATAAACAGATACTAATGGTTTTTGTTGATTTAGGTTTTTCTAATGAGCTCATTCAACCAAAGGAATGGTGTAAAACTAGTCTGAAAGTACAAGTCTCTCAACGGCAGCTTGTTTTACTCTGGAAGAGTCATGGAAAGAATGTAGAACTAAAGCTAAAAGTCTGTTGCTGCTGGAAAATTGCAAGTGATGTGAAATTACGTCTCTTGAGTTTAAAAAAAAAAAAAAGGTGAATACAGTATCTGTGCTGTCAACAGCAACAACTTAATGTCCACAACATTTTATTGAGACACTTAGTAAAACATTTGGGAAAAGGAAGCCTGTGTAAACCAGACAGCAAATGTGACCACAATTAGAAACACTACAGGTCGATCTGTTGAAAGCTAAATACATTTTTTCTTTCATTGATGCAGCAGAACAGTATGCAAATAACACGCCCTAATAAAGCTGCTAAAAGTACACTTCTAGAGTTACTTTCAGCTGCTCTCTTATTCCTACGATGTGTCCTAAGATGCAGGTTGCACTAAAAACTCATTTTAGTTTTTACACCAGTTGCCCTTCCTAAAGCAACCCTAAAGGGATTTTTGTCTCTGCCCAGGACTGAACCACTGATCTTTTGCTTTACAGGTAAACTGAGCCAAGCATGTTTGTTGGGAAATAGAGATGCAGTGTAGTTGCTGCTCTTGTGCTGTCAATTTTATTATTTCCAAAGCCTTATTAAAAAGCACCTACTGCTATAGTAATCTTACAATTATTTAAAAAAAAACACATGGCATTTCATGTTATAGATGGAGACCTTGGGTCTTAGATAGCCTAAGATACAGTTTGTCTAACAACAGAAACAAGATTTCACATTTCTTTATATGCATCTTGAAAATATGCAGACTTGCATCATTTTAATCCCTTGACCAAAAGAAATTATCTACAAAGTTTGGACACATTATTTCTTCCTAATTTGTGAGTTTTGGAGAAGTGAAGTTCTATCAACTTCTGAAAGCATTTTTTTAAAGAAGGAGAAATTTCAATCATTGTTTGCTGAAATAAAAAGAGGAAGACAGAGAAAAAGTTTTCCAAGCAAAAGATGTGACACATAAAATATTCAGGTCTCACGGGAGCCAGAGAGAAGTGTCTTCTTGCATTAGAAGTCCTCTGATCCTTTTCCTTCCCCAAATGCCAGGTGTATATATAGCTATAGTTTGGAAAAGTGTTTAGCATAGTACAAGTGGGGGTACAAATATTTCCATTCCCATTTTTGATGAAAATAGAGATGGATGGTTTGCTGATTTTTTTATTTGTTAATTACCCCCTTAAAAATGTTCAAATTGCTACTGAAAGAAAACAAAAGAATGGCAACAACATACACAGACTACTGAAGATGATGTAGAGGGAGGAAAGTGAAAGTTCAAGAGCTAAGAAACTGAGAAAAACTCTACAAGCTACAATACTTGGTCTCATGATCATGGTCAAACCAAAACAATATCAAAAGAACCTGTGTTTTTTAGGCTGTCTGCTTAGTCCTCCTCTTTATTCATACATATTTCATCAGGTTTCAACAAAGCGAGGCAGGAGCATATTCTATCACAAAAGCCTGTGAACACAGTCCCACGTGTATGCTGGACAACACACATGCGCACACACAAAGCAACTCAATTGTCTCAGTGCTGAGTTGGAGTGTTACAAGTCCAGGCTCAGCATTAGTGCCCTTAGGTGAAAAAGAAGCTACAGTGAAAGCAAGAAGACCCTCAATTGTCTCTCCAAGGAGAGGAAGGCTTATGAAAAAAGCTGAGTGTTTTTTTTATCAAAGGGATGGCAATACAAAGGACACATTTTGCAGATCGACATTCAGACATCTTTTTTCCTATTACTTGGTGTATTTCCCAATCATTAGTGAAAATTTAATGTTTAACTCTTCAATAATAGGGAGGTGTTAGGTCCTTTTTAATGCTATTGTAAATGAATGAATTCTCAAACTTTTGATGACAAGTTTTTCCAACTTGGGAAAAATTCTCTCTCAAAGAGAGACAGCATCACACACTGTTAGAGGTCTGCCTCACCACCACATATTTCAAATACAACAAAGGTTTCTACAGGCAAAAACATGGCTGTCACCTATTGTAGCCAACCTTTACATGGAAGAAGTGGAAAGAAAGGCTCCTGGCTCTTTTAAAGGGAGAGTACCCAGCCACTGGTACAGATATGTAGATGACACCTGAGTGATCAGGACCCTACACCACCAGGCAGAACATGTTCCCTCTAAGCCTGAAGGGAAAAAGAAGGAACACACACATGTAAAGGAAGCGCTTAAGACATGCGGTTATCCTAATTGGGCTTTCATCGAGTCAGCAAAGATGCACAGAAAAGAAGACCAGACACCAGCGAGGGAGGATAAGAAGGACAGACGCAACAACATTGTCATCCCTTATGTAGCCGGTGTATCAGAAAAACTCAGGAGAGTTTTCTCCAAGCACGACATCCCGGTGTATTTCAGACCCAGCAACACGCTCAGACAGAAACTGGTTCATCCCAAAGACAAAACTCCTAAACACAAAATTAACAATGTGGTGTATGCTGTACAGTGCAGCGAGGAATGCTCAGACCTCTACATTGGAGAGACCAAACAGCCACTTGATAAATGCATGGCACAACATAGAAGAGCCACCTCCATAGGACAAGACTCAGCTGTCCATCTGCATCTTAAGGATAAAGGACACTCTTTCGAGGATGCCAATGTTCACATTTTGGACAGAGAGGACAGATGGTTTGAAAGAGGAGTGAAAGAAGCCATCTATGTCCACTGTGAGCGACCATCTTTGAACAGAGGCGGTGGTTTACGACACCAACTGTCTGCCATCTATAATCCAGTTTTGAGATCCCTTCCCAGACGCCCACTCACATCCTGGGCCATCTGACCTCAGGAAATCACATGAGAGGATGGGGCCAGGTTTCACAATGAGCTCACCTGAAACCTTGGCTGATTGTGACCCACACCCATTTTCACTCCTTGGCTCATGTGATTAGGTAGAGGATCATTAGGGGGTCCATTGTCCCTCTCGGTGGACAGGGCTTAAATCTGGGACTCTCCACCATTTGACCCTAGAACTGAAGAAGCTTCTCGGATGAGAGGTGAAACGTCTTCAAGCAATTTAAAGAAGTCCAGACGCTTTTCTTTCCAAGCTCCTTAGACTCTCTCTCAGAGAACTCGGTGGTGCACCGAGGACCAATAGGTAAATCTTTTCGATCCACCATCTCTTAGTCTCGTCACTTTGGTGTTTCCCTGTGAGCCTCATTCAAAAGCTTTTCACATATCTGGTGTTTTGTTTTTTGCCTATTTAGCAACAATAGGCAGTACTGTAGTAAAATAGTACTGACATGCCCCTTTTAATTAATTGGCTACATTGTTAGCAGTTACTTACTTGCCCAAGCAGTGTGACAGATTTCTTTCAGGTACGTTTGTGTGGTCTGGTGCGTAAAAGTCTAATATTTACCTTCTTTCAGATCCGCATTTGCTCTCTACCAACTACAGGGGAAATATCTGGTTTGCTAAATAGTCCACAAAGTTTGCGAGCTATCTGTTGTGTTGAGCTGCAGTTTGTTGCTGAGCAGGCGGCGTTAGTGCTTACAGACTTTTGAATGAAAACACCTTGGAATATAATACACTGGATAAACACCTTAAATCCAGGGGTGACATTTGTCTGTAGGTTCTTTAGAAAAGCTTTTATTATTGTTATAAATATATTTATTAAACCTGCTTTATGATTTAAATACACAGTAAACCGTGTCTTCAATAATAGGCTATTAACCAGACATTTGTTTGTATTTATTGTTTAGTGATTTCATTTTCTATAATGATAGATATTATAAATACAGAGCACTCTTAACAGCCCTAAAATTCACAACATCTTGCTCTTGACCTCAGTAAAATGTGATGAAAAGACAGACTGTGGTGCTTCACAACTTATTCTGCTGTTCTGAACTACTGGGTTAAAACATTTCTCTCTTTCTGTGTGGTATACACTCTTGTGCTACCATGTACTGTCATAGCACATAACAGGCACTGACCAAAGACAATTTATTTCTTTGTAACAAAACAGAAGATTTTACAGCATTCAATAAGCGACAGCATTCAAAAATACCAAAATGACCTTCACTAAGGCACTGGCTAAAGCATCTTTTTGGCATCTTTTAACTAAGACACAATGAAGATAGGAGAATTGGGTTCCTTTACATTGCCTGTCTGGGAGCTTTGAAAGATAAATTAACCATGACTGTTAGCGGTTAACCCGTTTCTTAATTAATTAATGGACTTTTTTTTTCTCTCTGTTAGTTACATGTGTAATTATCACCATAATCCTCAATTAACAATGACCTTGTATTCACTGAGTTGATCAAAAACTCCTCTGTCTGACAGCTCCAGCTTGGTCAAGATTGGCTCATGTAACAGGACAATGATGCCAAGCGCTGCAACAAATCAGCAACAGGATGGCTCAAAAAGGAATGGCTCAAGGCCTTGCAGTGACCCAAAGTCCAGACCTCGACCCAAATTAGTCAACTGGACCAGCACAGATGCTGCAGGACCGGATGCGCTGTCTACGCCGGCTCTCTCTTACCCTTTACCCGCCCTGTTGCTTGTCTCGTGTTTCTATGCTGTATTGATAGTCATGTGCTTTTGTGCTGAGGTGTTTTTTCTTTTATCGAACTGTTCTCCCACTAGGAGCTCAGTCTGAGTGGAGTTTTTTTTCTCCTCCTCTTACCTCATGTAGTGTATTTTCGTTGTTTTTTTCCTATCAGCCTACCTTCTGACATGTCTGCCCAATGTGATGTTTGTGTAAAGTTGGTCAGAAGGTTCCTTTGTGAGTGCGCATGCGCCATTAGCGTGCTGCCTGCTGTAACCCCTAATTTCCCTCGGGATGAATAAAGTATTCTGATTCTGATTCTGATTAAATACTGTGGGAGGGACCTTAAGCAAGCTGTGTATAAACAAATGCCTATAGACCAAAACTCCTCCACAATGATTTGACAGACCGATAAGCTCATATTTCAGTCATCCTTTAAGTTATTGCTGCTAGAGTTGTTTCCTATTAAACTAAGCTATTAAATTACAGGGCTGCTTAGTTTACTTAGAAAAACTTTCTTTTTCACATGACTGTAACAAAAGCAAACAAAAACATACACGACAGTGGTAATAATTTACTTACTTAGTTATTTTAAAAAATGGTTGCTCACTGAAAAAGTTTATTATTTGAAGAAGATGAGGATAAAATAAACCAAAACTAAATCTCAGTTCTTAAATGATAGACATTTCAGATTGACAGTTTTCTCTGAAACCTTTTATAGAGTCAAAACGCTTCAGAAACAATGTAAAAAAAATTGCACAGTGGTCAAATTTAAAGCATTTCATTGCATTTTTTTTTTCAAAACGTTTCATCTACTTATACAAATACTTACTGTTATGATTAATGAAATAATGAAATTCTCTGTAGAATAACATGAAATAATGACCCACGTTTTCCTAAAACAACATACATGTTTGTTGCATTTAATCTGAAAACTGAGTCGCACTATGCAACACATTTATACACATTTATATGTCCTCTGCATCTATTCAGCTATTTCCTATTAACTGAACGAGAAATTTAGACTCAAACAAAGCTGTAGTCATGAAACAGATACACTCCTTCAGAACACGCGTGGTTTTGTACTGACAATGAGAGTTCTTCACTCTCGGTGATTTGGTGTGCAGGGGATCATACAAAGCTCTCCTCCATGTTGGAACACAGCAGGAAAGAGTCAACTAGACGTGGTTTGATCAGCTGCTGGTGGTCGGCTGCCTCGATGCTGTCTGGACAGCCTGCTGCCAGCCTCCTCAAAGCAGCCTGAAGACATGCACAGTAAGCGTGTTAGCAAACACACGTACCACACAGACATTCATGTTATCATATCTCATCATTGTGCTGCACATATACAGTAAATATGCAATCATGCATACAGGCAACTGCACATGAATAATATGGCTTGACAACCAAAAAGAAACTTATGCATCCTTACAGTTTCAGCAAGAAACTGTAATGAAAATACCAAATTCAATCCTATAACCTTTACTGGGCTAGAAGTTCTTTAAAATCACCCTGTTTTTTGTTTTTCCCAGTGTCTCGCTTTATTTGAAGAGCGTACAAGTTTTACACGTGATGCCTCTAATCCATTCAGCCACGAAAGCCTCCAACATTTATGTTGAAAATTACAAATGATCTGTCAAAGCTCGGCGTCTTTTGAAGGTAAAACTTCAACATCTACAAACGCGCTACTTAACCCTTGGCCAAAAGGATAAGATGGAATCGCATTAATTTGAATAGACTGAGTGTGGTTACAGTAAAGAAGAAGGCATTTCTCAGCGCAGCGAGGCAGCCCAATTAAGCTCCTGACCATTATGTGCTTCAAATCCCCTCATCAGCCCCAAGATCTGCTCTCAATAATTATGGTCAGAATGATAATGTATGAGCAGAGATATTATTCATGATATGTACATATTTAAACACGCAGCGTCTGAAATGGTGCTTTCTCAGCGTGGCTTGGAGAGGATAAGGTTGATATATTTTCCGCTTTTTAAAAATTGCCTTTTAAATGTAATTAAATAGGACAATATTAGGAGCACTGATTGTGGGCCTGTGGTGTATTGCACTTACTTTTACTGCTGAAAATGTATAGTATATTAGGAGTCAAATTTAAATAGGCAGTTTGTGAGTTTGAATGATGTATTTGTATTCAGTACACAGAATAATTTACACATATGTAAAGGTTTGTATGTGCACACACAAATAAAAACACACGGTTTACACCTACCAGGCAAGCCACCAGCACAGAGTCACTGTTATTTCTCTCAGTAGGGGAGCGACACAGCTCAATAAGGCGAGGAACAGCTAAAGACAACAGAGGAACATTTCAGTTAGCAGCTTGTCCAACTCTTTGATGTCAAACAGAGCAACTGTAGCTGTGTGTTGTAGACTTCTGGGTAAAAGTCTTTTTTAGCATTCTGTGATCAATAAATTGAATACCACCCCTTTAAAAAAGAAGAGAGATTCAGTCGCTCTGTCACTTCTGATACAGACTATGAAACATGTAACTTTTTCAAATTCAGATTAAAGGATTCAGAAAAATCAGCTATGCAGAATAACATATGTACAACCAATACTCTTAAATTATTTCCCTCTGGTCTATCAGGCATTTTTTTAAAGAGTATTGATTATGAGGATTTGATATCCAACTAATATCTTTATGTGGCCAAAATCATTTTTACTTATGTCAGTCAAAACCAGCTGATCATCTGATTACGGTAGTGGCTTTACGTTGCAAAATAAACCTCTCTGAGGCAACTGTTGTGAATTGGCGCAATGTAAAATAGATTTTATTGAATTGCATAAATGCATATGTTTGTATTAAGATGGTTGCATAAATATACAAAAAAAACAAAAAACAGACTTTTTTTTTCCGTTTTAAAAGCTACAAAACTGATAAAACGGAAACAAAATACTTTCCATTTTCCTACTGTCTGTCTGTGACCCTCTAGTGGCCACCGACAGACTTACAGCACTTATGTGTGCGTGTGTGTGTTTTATATATTAGTTTACTTATGCCAGATGTGTGGATTGGACGTGTGTGTCTTTTGGAACATTTAACAATTTTTTTTATTAAATACACATATCACCTTGTACAAAATGCATTTCATTTACTTCTTTTGTACATTTTGTACAATGCGATATTTAATAAGTAAGATAATTGTTAAGTGTTCCAAAAGACACAAAGCCTCACTACCTTTAAGCTGGATAGCTGTTTGGGCCACATCAGGGTCTCTGCTCAGTCGGGCCAGTGTGACGGCAGCTTTCTGCTGGACACGCTCACAGGCAGCGCCCTCTGATGGACTGGAAGAGGATGGTTTTTCTCCCAGCAACAGTAGCAGTCTTTCTATACCTTGAATATATAATATTCAGCACAGATTAGCCAGGCAGGAAAATAACACATAGGAACCAGCAAAATGTAAAATGTAATATAAGAGCAGGAACAAAACAACACATTTAGAGAGACTTGAGAGTTTCCAGACAAAAAGTTACACAAGAGTCAAGGTTTCAAGTGAAAAAGAAAGAAGCAAAACTTTCTACACATGCCTGTGAGAAAGGATATAGAAAAAGTGCAGTTAGTATAATAAAGAAAAAAATTACTGAAGGCAGTCAGTCAGCCCTTCAGCCAGTTATTGTTAAATAATATTTCAAAATTATTCTGAAAAATAAGTTATAAGGCTAACACCCTAAGGGCAATGCTATAATTCAAAGGCCAAAACTCATAAAGTGACATTGAGAGATAATAAATCTAAATCATTTTTAGCTGCTTAATATATGATAAAAATGTTTTGTTACAAAAACAATCAGATTTTTTTTTCACTGAGGTGCTCGTATGAAAAATAAAATCAAACTGGCCTTAATGAGCAGAAAAAGAGACTGAAACTGCCAACCTTCGATAGTGTGAGACTGAGACAGTGACTCAGACACATCTATCTATCTCACTCTTTTATAGTGTAAGAAGTACAGAGCCAGTGGAATACGTTAAACAGAAAAAGGAAAAGAGTTTGAAAAAATACAAATGGGAATGATGAAAGGATTACAAAATGATACAAAACACATATTATCTCTATGTAACTCTATTTAACAAATAATACCTCTTTATTAAAAATATATATTTTTTATGTTCAATGTCTGATGTTTTCAGCTCTTCTAAGCTAGTTCACAGAAATTAAAGTGATGCTGCCCTCCTGAGGAATAAAAAAGAATTACACTGAAGCGTCTCACTTTTACTTTCATCTAGTCAGCAGTTTGGTAGTTTCCACTACCATTAATTTAATTTAAAGTTTTATATTCATTTTGGAGGTTTAGTGGAGTATTAAGTTTAAAGGAGTTCCTAATATTTGAACCCTCTTAGGGACAAGAGGTGGGCGAAACAAATGTGTAAGAATGCTCCAGTCCAGTACAACAACACTAACCACCAGTATAAATTATCACCTTTTTGAAAACATTAGCAAAAACTGAAAATGTAGAGGCTTCATTAAAGGAGAGTTTATTTCAGAGCTGCTGTAATAGAGTGCATTAGATTTTACAGGTGTACCTAATGAAGAGGCCCGTGAGTGTATTACCTTGATTAAACTGCAGTGTAGCCAGGGAAAAAAATCCCAAATATGGGTAAAAAGGAATAAAAAGCTATAGTTAGAAAACAGACTACCTTGTTCTTGCAGGACTTCAGATGCGCATTGCTCTAAGACAGACAGGTTTGCCAAGATTGTCACCACCTACGATTTAAACAAAAACAAAATGATTAAAGGTCTGGCAAAGAACTATAGTTGAGAGCACTGCTTAAAAACAGGTTGATTTTTGCATTATTGTTAGTAATAGTGTAATTATATAGTATGTTTGCTTTTATGTGACACTTAGGGTAAGAAAAACATTGCATACATGTGTGTGAATGTGAGAGTGAATGAATAGTGGCATTGTAAAGCGCTTTGGGTGCCTTGAAAAGCGCTATATAAATCCAATCCATTATTATTATTATTATTATTATTATTATTATTATTATGTGACACTTAGAGTAAGAAAAACATTGCATACAT
This sequence comes from Diplotaxodon limnothrissa, assembly GCF_057381915.1. Taxonomy (NCBI): domain Eukaryota; kingdom Metazoa; phylum Chordata; class Actinopteri; order Cichliformes; family Cichlidae; genus Diplotaxodon; species Diplotaxodon limnothrissa. The sequence goes on from NC_140602.1 coordinate 23,432,656, forward strand.
GGAAACATGTACCTGGTCTTTGGAGTAGGGTGTGTCAACTCTCTGGCGGTCTTTGCAGGCCTGAAGTAAGATGTGGATGGCATTAAGCTGCAGGAGGATCTCACAGGCCATGCTGTCGAAGAAGGTGATATTGGCCAAGGCAGCCGACGCCAGGAGGAACACTTCCCCACAGGATGCGGTCTCACACAACTCTGAGAGAAAAAAAAGACGTAACGTACCAAACTGCAGGGGTATTATTAATACACCGTAACATCCAAAATGCAAGTAAAGCAAACCACAAAATATACGACTGATCCCCTCTCTTGTTTAGAGTTTTATAGAGGTTTAAAAGAAATTCAGTAAGGTAGTAAAGTTTAGCCTCGTGCTAAAACAATCACGTACTCATAATTTTCTATGAAATCAAAACAACTTTTTCCTCCTATAAATCAGTGGTCAGGGTGAGGTCATCACCACTGCGTCCACTCACTGATGAGCGCCGTGACAATGTCGTGCATGCTCTCCAGGAAGCTGGCGAGGTGCTGAGTGGATGTGTGGTGAGGCGAAGTGATCTGAGCTACAACAGCTGCCGCTTCAGCTCTGGCTGCCTCCACGCTGCTGTCATCAGTCAAGATGTCTGCCAGGCACAGGATCCCGTCCACCTATTAGACATACAGCAGGGACTGTTTTACTGCTGCAGTGGAAACACGCGGTCATATTCTTTTCATACTCACTTATTTGTCTTATTTCTTTTATTCCAAAATTGCGCGCAAACAGAAATATAGCTGCTCGGCGAATGGGGAAACTATGTACATGTACTTTATTTCACTGTGAGACAAGAGGTTTTAACTGATGGTTTATCGTCACATGATATACAGTGGCCTGCGTCATCTTTGGTCTCACACGTTAGCACGTTAACCTTGATCGTAAACAGCTTAGACTAACAAAATGTAAAGGATATGGATTCATTACTAACATTTCATTAAAGGTTCTATTTATTAGAATTTGGTTCAGGATCAGGCACTGGCAAAACAACACAGATGCGAGGAAAACTCAAACATGTTGAATCCTCAATGTGGTTCTTAAAACCCATTTCTGATTCCTAAGCTGAAGAGCTTCAACTAACAACACATTTGCAGTGGCTGTCCAGACGGACAGTGACGTTTCCATGGTATCAGCTTGACTAAAGCCAGCACCTCTCCCCATAAAGCCATCAATATTTTAAAAACACCACTTCCTTTTAATGGCCAACTACTAGAGTTAATGTGCTGCTGTGAAACTTGTATATCTGACTGGCATCGACCCAGAGTGTGTGCATCATCGGTGAGGAAGTAAGGGAGGAACTCAGAGTTATAGGAGAGAAGGAAGTACTCATCCCTATAAACAAAACTTTTCTTGTGGGCATGAGGTCATGTATTGATTTAATGTATGCTCCAATGAATTTGTGTTTGCTTATTTGTTTGTACGTGGCTGTAAGACTGTAGAGGAACGAGGAAATAAAGAGGTAGGACAGGTTTCTATCCACTTGGGGGCAGTGTTGATCAGTTCATGCAAACATTGCTACTGATGTTAGCGGCTACTCCGCAAATCTCTGCAGTAGTTTTGAACAAATTTTTCATATCTGTAAGAGTTGAAAGTCAGAGGATACTGTGAAAAAAGTCAGAACTACAAGTTAAACGTTTTAATCATACTTGAATTTATGCACGGGAAAACTGCAGTATTCTAAACATCAGCTACTTTAGAGTTTGCAGTCATTTTTCAATCATAGCTTTTGTTGCCATTCATGATAAAACAAATTTGCTCGCTGTCACTCCTGAAAACAGTTTACACAAGTTTGCAGACGGATATCTCGAGTGGAGCACTCAGCCAGCCACACCTGTCAGTCATACCTGCTGACGAGCATCAACGCACCAAGCTTCACAGGGCAATTCCCTATTTTTGTCTCTGTGGACGTCAGCAGCACTGTGCCAGCACGACCTACTGACGTGGAACAATCTACTCTCTACACCTCCGTTCATCGACTGCTCCCCTGTCCCCTCTTCCCTAACTCCTCCTCCTCGCTAAAATAGGATGATCCCCAGCTCCTCGTCTATCAGACCAGAGGATGTGTCTCATTTATCATCAGGATCAATGACAAATAACTTTCCTTCTTTACTAGGAATATTAAAAGAAATAGTTTAAGACACCTGCTCACAGTTTGAAGTGTTTCTGTGGTAGATCCCTGCTGTGACTGAGATCACGGAAAGGACATACTGTAGAACCGAGAGAATTTCATAAGGTCTTGGTGCTGCAATAGCCAACTTCGTGCTAAATCTCCTGGTACAACCCTACACACTGAAAAAAAAGATTCTTTACCATCAATAAAGATGAAAGAATACTTTCAAGTAAAATGCAAGTGAAATAAAAGTGTTATTTATTGAAATAATGTATCACTAAGGAAATATGCTTGGTATAAATTAATGTATACCAATCAAGTAAATTTCCTTTTACCAAATTCCAAGACTTTAACACTTTAGAACAGCGGTCCCCAACCTTTTTTGCGCCACGGACCGGTTTATGCCCGACAATATTTTCACGGACCGGCCTTTAAGGTGTCGCGGATAAATACAACAAAATAAAACTAGTACCGGTACCGAAAAAAATAAGATTTATTCATAACACACGTGAAAAGACCCAGGAAAACCAAGTTAACGATAAAAACGATAACAAAATAACGCTGAAAACCGATAAAAACCCTGAAAACCACACATTTCACACCTGAGCCTCAACTCTCGCGGCCTGGTACCAAACGACTCACGGACCGGTACCGGTCCGAGGCCC